>NC_072456.1:6173058-6315558 GCF_027596085.1 Anoplopoma fimbria
CCCACTGTATACAGGGGTATATAAACAATCACCATGTCCCATTTCTTAAGAAAATTTAGGTTATTGTTGCAATGTTGTTTTTTAGCATGAATCTACTTCTCTTAAATGCACTTATTGTAAGTTGCTTTGGAGAAAGGTGTCTGCCAAGGAAATTGCATTACACTAATTCCATTTACATACATAGATGCTAAAGATTATCCAATCAGATGACCCCGGGAATGAGGTCAGTTCTGGACTTAAACATCTTTGGGAAACAGGAAAGCAATTGATTATCCGCTATTAAACTGTCAAAAGCTTTTAAAAGACAAATAGGATCTTAACTTTAATTCAAGTTCTTGTGCTCTCCCACATGTTAGAAATGTAGGTGTGCAAAGATGGAGTGACACTGGACTCAATAGTCTCCCACGGTGCACAGAGTTTGATGATTGGCCGGCCCAATTGATGCCAAAATTGAAGGATAATGTCTCAGAGAAGGATGTCCAGATTTCCATATGCAACAATTTGTTTATGATACTCAGGAGCATGAAAACACACAAGGCCCTCAGAAAGCAAAGGTGATGGTTGGCCCCTCTGATTTGTGTTGGATCAAACAGGATGCACATTGTAATGCTTAAATTCCTTACCCTCACAACTTTGTGAGTGTAAAATAAGATTTTGAAGAGACTGCAGTGTTTGTCTGTTGGTCGTCAGTGGGTACAATATCTCAATAACTTCGGATGGATTACCATGTGATTTCATACAGTCATGTTCTCCAGAGGATAACTTATTCTGACTTTGGTGTTGCTCTGATCTTTCCTCTAGTGCCATAAGCAGTTTAAATGTTTACTTGTTCAACACTTTGCTTAAGGACCAAATACCAGCAACAACATTCCCATCAGCCTCAGCTGTGTGTTAAGTGCTAATTAGCAAATGTTAGAATGCTAACACGCTTACACATTATAACTGCTAAACATAACAAAGCTGTTACTGGATTTAAAGGGGTTGACTGTTTGGTTGTCCACATTCTTCTGGTACTATTTCCAAAAATCCTAATAGGCAAATTATATAAATATAGTGTTGGCTTATCAGATTGATAAAATGGTAAATTGATCAGATCCTTACAGTCCCATTAAACACAACAGTGTATCTCATCCCTAAAAGAGACAACGGTCCCTGTTCACAGCAGCTCCTCTCCTCTGAAGGCCCAGATGGAGAGTGGTCAGTCAGACTCAGACAGCTGGCCTTTATCCTCACAGACGATGACCTCGTTGAGACCATTAAGGTTAACTAACTCTCGCAAAACTAATGAATGAGAAAAGACAGGAAGAGGATGAAAAATAGACATGGGGGGAGGAGGCAGGAGCTGAGGAAAAGGAATGAATAAAAAAGAAAAAGGGCAGAGGGGAGGAAGTGTAGAAGGTCTCAGATGAAATTATTAAGATGAGTGACTCAGAGACAAAAGACAGAAGGAGGATGAAGAAGAATAAGGGAGGCGAGAACTGTGACTTTTTAGATTTACAAAATATAATGGGTTAAGGTGCTTTGGTAAATGTGACAGCATCATGATACGCACGTCTTTCTTTAAAATAGCTGGAATTAATAAAAAGCCCCAAAAATGGCACAGCCCTGATATCAAAAGGCTGACTGTAGTCAGGATGTTGCAGAATCAGATGAGAGGAGGATTATGGGAGGATTACAGCCATCTGATGACAAAAAATGTAATCATACTTTCAGTGGAAAAAAAACCCCACAACACAATAGAATGAGCATTGCTCTAAAATAGAAAATGATTGGACTAATTTGAAGTTTAAATAGAGTTTGACGATGCACATTAACTTATTTTTTCCAGTTGAATTTAGCTTCAAACAAGACATTTTGCAGCCATATTAAAATGTATATTTATTTACCTGTATTATCTGAAGAATTTTTGGGGGTGCATTTGAACAAAACCGGTGAAATGATTATGACATCTGTCCAGGTGGTGGTTCAGTACGGTTGAAAAGGTTTCTAAAAATCCATTTCAACTCCGGACATTTTATCTTTCTTCTAACAGAGCAGGGGTAATTCACATGCTGAGCCACTGACTGGAAAAATGGACGCAGATCAAACAGATGAGAGATTGACTCGTCTCCCAGAGAGCAGGACAGCCAGAGGAAAGGTAACAATTAAAATGGAATGAGGGGGGATTTAAACTGTTACAACATCAACAAAACCCAGGGTTTAGACTACAATGGGACAGACAGTATCGTCATACGAGGAACATTTTACTGATTCAATCCACATGGATATATTCACAAAGACACATCTTCAAAGTCCAGTATACACAGTGTACAGTAACACATTGAATATGATAAAGTAAGAAAACGCAGTTACTATGACAAACTTTGATTACTGTTCATGAAAAAAACTTAGTTTAATAATGATGCCTCTATATATATTCTGAACTACATAAATCAACCAGACAAAAGCCAAAATATTGGCTATTTCTATATAGTTATTCTCAATTATTTTCATTGGTGCCAAAGGGTCAAAGTCGACACAAAACCAGGCAAAATCATGCAGGTTCACCAGAAACACCTTCAGCTCAGACTCCAGCAGGGCTTTCAGCAGCGTCCAGCCCACTGTGGACTGACCCGGATCCGGATTTGCTGGCCCCTTCAAACTTCAGTAGGAGCTCGGCCGAGGGGTGGAGAGGTCCGCGCCCGGCAGCAGCGGCTCCTCCTCTGGCCAGGAGCAGAGCTTCACCTCACTAGGAGCCAACATTGTAACAACACTGCTGGAGGCCGAGGCCTTATTGCTGGCCCGCCTGAAGGGAGGGGAGGGATGGGAGAACCAGAACCAGGACTACTGCTGCAGTAAAATGCGTGGTCTTCAAAGGTGCTAAGAAACACTGCTGCTTTCATCAAGAGGGGTTTCCTA
Organism: Anoplopoma fimbria; assembly: GCF_027596085.1. Classification (NCBI taxonomy): domain Eukaryota; kingdom Metazoa; phylum Chordata; class Actinopteri; order Perciformes; family Anoplopomatidae; genus Anoplopoma; species Anoplopoma fimbria. The sequence goes on from NC_072456.1 coordinate 6,175,957, forward strand.
AATCAACCCAAATAAAAAAATTTTTGCGGTTGATGCAGCTGTTTCTACTCACTATTCCATTCTTTGGGTTTTGAACTGTTGCTTTAAGAAAACAGGACATTTAAAAACATCATCTTGGCTTTATTGATGGTCATTTTTCAGTATTTTTCATGTGTGGTGGTCATTGGGTAGCATAGCGATGAAGGCATCACTCAACTTCTATATCATTGCCCCAATCTCTGGTTTGTTCAGCGGTCCACACAGGTTAGTGCTTATTGAAAGCTTAGAGAACTACCAAGCCAATCAAAGCTTTGTTCGCAGGATTAAAAACGGGGATGTGATCTTTTCAGTCAGGAAAATTACTAAAAAAATTGGAGACACAAATAGATGGATTCCACGCAGCCGTGTCGGTTGTCGTACATGCAAGTCGATTTACAGAAATAAATCTACTGATTCTAGCAACCGCTGCCACAGCTTCTGCATTGACAAAAAATGATTCCAAAGAGACAGAACTGTCAGTCAGTGATTGGTTGGGGAAATATCACCTGGTCCCAAACAGAAACCTCTGGTATGTAGACCTGAAGGCTGAGTGAAGCACAGACCCAAATGGCAGCTAAAAAAAGAAACAGCAAAGAGTCACAGAATTTTTTTTTCCCCCTCGAGCAAATAGTTTCATTTTCAGGGATCTCCCAATATTATTGCATGACTCATCTTTACTGTATAATACCTTCTGATTTCACTGAAGAAACCTTTCCATGCTCTTCAAGTGACCCCCTCCTTAAATAAGTAGTTCAATTTCAATGGGCTTAACCTTGGACGACCTGCGCTAAATACTTGGTGCATCCTTTCAAAGTGGTTTATCCTGACTTAAAATGTTTCCATGAATAAGTAAAATAAAAAAGGGCTGTCACTTAACGGGACGGGGACCACAAGAGAGAGAAAAGCACTTACATAATTGAGGGTTTTTTCAGTCGGGGATCACGTCGAGGAGCTTAGCAAAGTAACATTTTGGGTGGAGGTTGAAGGGAAGCTGGTGGGAACTTCCTGTGAGCTCGATGCCTCTGTCCTGAAAAGCGCATGCTAACGCGCACGCCGCTACCACATACCGGCGTCTGTCTGTTCGTCCGTCCATGCGTCAGTCTGTCTTTGACCTTCTTTTATGTGCACACACTGGTACGCACACCGCCCACGCAAAGCTCGGAACTCCAAATGTCAAGGTAGGGTTCATTAAAGATAGATAGGAGTGTGAGAGTCCCGAAAAGCAGGAGAGAGGAGGGCCTGCCGGGCGAGGTGGGCGGCAGGTGAAAAGGTGAACAGGCAGGTCAGCTGTACGGAAAATGAGAAAAGAGAGAGAGAACCTGGCAGGGAGCCACATTTCAGCTCAGAGTTTGTTTTCATTGAATCCCAAAGCTGTCAGGGGATTAGCAGAAATTTGATGCTGATGAGAGGGTACAGCCTTGTCGTCCTTACATCCAGATATGGCAGAAATCTGTCAGGTGTGACGCGTGTTGGCGCTCATGCCAAGTGACAGAGGCAAAAAAAACACCCTGGGCTCAGATTGAGCTGAACCCTGCAGTGCGTGAGAATGGAGAGCATATGATGCAGCTGGAGGTCTAAACTTACACCTGTCACCAGCCATGAAAATGCCGCTTACAGGAAAACTTAAATTTTATGTGGGTCATCGTTTGGTAGTTTTGCTTAGCAATGCTTCCCAAACTATAACATTGGCCTAACCTGGTTTAATCACTTTTCATTGCACAAGCAAAGGTCGGCTCATTTAAATAAATGAAAAAAATGTAACAAAAGACTTTCAGTACAGATCATTTTGCTTTTATCTGTTTAGGTTTTAATTGATCTTAATTTTCGTAATTTAAGTGAACTGACATTTAGCAAATATTTAGCCGATGCTAACATCAGTGAACCTGCAGTGTGAGTTGGGCAGCACCACACTGTACCTTGAGCAGTGTAGACCAGCTCGCTGTAGACTCTGGCTGGTATGATGGGGGCTGGCAGGTCCTGCAGGAAACCTCTGAGGGCATCAGTCAGAGAAACCACATCATACTGGTCCAGGTCCACTGAGACTGGATCTGAGAGGACAAATGACAGAGAGGAGGACAAAGGAGAAGCAGTAGAGATTATGTATATGATATAGTGATATATTTCTTTTAAATCTAGGGTTTAAGCATTGATGGGTTTTTGGAAAGGCCTTTTGGGCATCGTTGACCCATCACCTTAATGAGTACAAAGATGGCAATATTAGTCAGTCCATTAGTCAGTCCAACACTTTTCTCTAAAAGCAATAGATCTCACTAACTTCTTGCCAGATCAAGGTTATTTTAAATTATAAATTCCAGATTATCATAAATCTTTGTATAGATTTCGTGGTCCCAATTGGTTGAGATTTTGTTTCACTTCATTTATTCACATCCATCCATCCATCCATTTTCCGTAACCTGCTTATCCAGTTAAGGGTCGCGGGGGTGCTGGAGCCGATCCCAGCTGTCAATGGGCGAAGGCAGGGTACTCCCTGGACAGGTCACCAGCCTATCACAGGGCTGACATATAGAGACAGACAACCACTCACGCTCACATCCACACCTACGGGCAATTTAGAGTCTTCAATGCACCTAAGCTGCATGTCTTTGGACTGTGGGAGGAAGCCGGAGAACCCGGAGAGAACCCACGCTGACACGGGGAGAACATGCAAACTCCACACAGAAGGTTGTCTGGCCCGGGAATTGAACCCGGGCCCCTCTTGCTGTGAGGCGACAGTGCTAACCACTACACCACCGTGCAGCCCATTTATTCACATAGTGTTCATATTTCAGTGAAAATGTGGTCTAGCGATCTGGAACCATGATAAAGAAAAAAGAAATGGAGTGACTATTTGATCATGACGAAGTAATTTTGAAATTGATGCACTTTTCTCGGTTAAATAGCTCTGCTGATATTCATGGTCCCAATTGGGACCAAGAATGGCTTTGGCCATAAACTCTATATCAGAGAAATAAATGTGGGATTAGCCCAGTGGTAATCAGATCGCTCTGAGTGTGTCAAGTCTCACGGCCAGTTGTCTCTGGGAAAAAGGAATACTGTCACTCAGCCAATGATAAAAAAATGATGCTCATATGTCCACAATAAAAACAATTTACAAATCTATCTGCCTGTAGACAAAACAACAGATAAGAATACTCCGTGTGTCTGCGTGAGCTTTACAGCAGATTAGCAAAGGACAAACCTCATGGCGCCACAGGACGTTTTTTCTGTCCTCCATCTTTCACCTCAACCTTCCTCCTCTACGTTACCTCCACTTGTCCTTCCCCATTTCTGCTCTTAACCTTCCTCAATCTAGCTTCTCTTCCTCCTTGACCTTATTCCTGTTTGCCTGTTATCTTTTATCTTCCTGCACCAGCTCCACTTGCTCCTCTTTTTGCTTTCCTTGCTTCTCCTCTTTCTCTTCCTTTTCTATTCCCTTCCACCCTTCATCTTCACATCTCACCCCATCCTCCATCTCCAGCCCCCCTCTGTTCCATATGCACCAGACCCACTAGAGTCAAAATGGCAGTTAAATCTCATTGATTTCCCCCTCTAACTAATGCCTGAATAAACTTAACCAATCACCACAGGCCAGTAACCCACCAGGCCATTAATACCAATGGATGACCTCTTCACATCGCAGTTCCGAGGCCTGTGTTATCGTGCAGTGATTTGTCTGGGGGATTCGATCATCCCAACACCCAGACAAAGCAAATTTGGTGTTGCCATGGGACCCAGGCTCCTGAAAAGATATGAATACACGTTTTCCTTGTGTGTGTGGGTGGATATTAGAGCATAAAACAATTTGATTCCTGAAGACCAAATTGTAATTTGTTAATTTGAGAGTGCTATTTTTCATTAGGTTGTGATCTGTACTGGAGATAATAATGATGATGGTGTTAGTTTGCATCAAAAAAATACATGATAAGTCCCCAGGCGACTTATTGCGTGTTGGCAGCCACAGTGTTTTATTGCTCCCGATTCTATAAATTCTTTGTTAATGCTCTTGATTCTTTGCTTATTTATATCTTGTTAACACACACAGCTGTCCTACAATAGGCCGTGCAATACGTGCGATATACGGAATGTGTGGAAGTAAATGTAGTATAATGCAGCTTATTTATAGTTCTTAACTTGCATGCATTGCCAAAAAGTAGCATGGCATAGCATTCTTTTAAAATTCTTAACCTTATATATTTTCTTTTTAATTTAACACTCTATAACTTTCCCACTTAACCTTTGAACTTTTCATTTCTTGTTTTACTGCGCTGTATCCCCAAGTCAAATTCCTGTTTACATTGTACATTTGGCTAATAAAGATATTGGCAGTACTGACTAATTATTATGCTTGCTGTAACAACCAACATACAACCAAGCTTCTGTCTTCCCAGCTTGAGGGGAACACATTTAATACACATTTTATTTTATTTCACATTCCATACATTTTTGGATCATAATCTTTATCTGGCTGAACTACCCTATATTTCAGTGAGAAATTGAACCTTATTGGATTTGTTGTTAGGTTGAAAGATTACTTACTTGGAGTACAAGTAAGGCTCTGTGTAACTACTAAGTGTCAGACAATGACAACATTTAGGTCTGCAAAACAGGATTTTCAATAAAGCAGATCGTATGAATACAGACAATATGTTGGCTGGTCATGTGTTAGATATGACTTCAAAGAGTGCAGGGAGGCAGCAATGACAAAAAACTGCTTGTTTAGGACACATTTTGCTGAGACATGACATGTCTGTCTTTCCCACGCTAACAGCAAAATGGCACAATTGTTCTCAAGAAATGCGCATGATTTCTTTGAAGCCAGTGGTTTCATTATTTAGTGCTATGAGCAATCAGACAGACATAATCTGGACACGAATAAATACAATTTTCCAAGAATTAAGCACAGACTGTTGAGAATAACTATTCCATGATGGGAATCTCCAACAGTTGTTTTGACCAAAACGACAGTAGTTATTTGTTTTTATAGGACACCACAAAAATTGGAGTCTGATTTTAGAAAACCCCCATCGAAATTGGTTCTCTATTTACCCAGGATCTGTCTGTGCCCTAGTGGGATAAATTAATGCTTCTTTTTTGCCCTGATGTCACTCCAGAGCTGTATGTGAGTGACCCAGTTGACTGTCTGGTCCAAGGGGCATACAGGGAAGCCTGGCCAGGTAAAGATGGGCTGCACAACACAGTAACCAAAAAGGAAGAGAATAAACTATATTGTGGAATTTAATGGAGACAATAACAAGCTGATTTGTAGCTAAAATAAAAATACAATGTGAAAAAAGAACCAGCCACTTTGGCACTGTGGCAATTACAGCGTGTAAACGGGAGCTTATCTCTTGGTTCAATACTGTTATGTTACCAAACTCAATATCCTCTTAATATGACACAATAAGGAGACCTTTAGAAACATTTTATGTTTACAAAAATATTTTCCTTGAGTCAAATGTCCAATGTATGTTTCCCTGGGTCAATATTTGGAAATCGCACCCCAAACAGCTGATGTTAAACTCTTGGAAACCTACAACCTCAAATTTGCGGAACTGTGAGGACAGCCCTTACCAATCTCTTATAATGTTAAGAATATAGTATCCTGGGAACATAGAAGTTAGCAAGCCGACTAGCTCGATAGGCTATCATGGTTGGCTAGTGCTACTATGTTCCCGGATAACTAGCATAATAGTTACCATAATATCAGCCCCTGCAGGAGCTCACCAACCAGCCCTGCAAATAGTCACTACATCACTAAGTTCCTAACATCTACTAACGCATATGATCTGTGGACACACTGCCTTTTAGATGCACAGTGTGTGCTAGTTAGTCAGCCTGAAAAGTGACTTCGCCCGGAGGAGTTAAGGAATCTGCAGGCCTGTGTTATGTGTTTTTCTGCAAAGTAGGACAGTAAATCTCTTTGTAAAGAGAGGCAAGTGTCTGCTGACTTGTTTACAGCAGAATAGGACAAGACAACTATTACTATGTGAGAGATGATGCCAGCATGAAAAACCAGAGGTTCCCAGCAATGTTTTCAGTCGAAAAACTTATTTTCTGCCCTTATTAACATATATATATATATTAACAATGGACCAAATGTATAATGGATCTCATTGTTGGAAGAAATGTATCATAAATCAAGAGCAAATATTATCTCAACCATGTGTTGAGATCATTCTCATGTATTTTGGTTATGTCCAGTTTTGGGGAAATGATATGGTTACTGATGATATACCTATTATTTACTTTGGTAATACCGGAGATATTGTGCTACAGGTCTGCAGTTGCCTCTAGCTCTCACAAGTGGTTCTTATTTTAGCTGTTAACTCACTTGATCCCAAGAGGAGCGATATGGCCCCCATCTTTAAAGACTTATAATACTTTTGAAGGAACATACTTTGGGTTTTGCCTTTCCTACCCTTTTGGGATCACATTTACTCTGTTTACTTTAGTATCTTTAGTATCAGCACACTCATCAACCTTGTTTCCAGCAGTAGCAGCTCACTGGACTCTACCTGCCCAGCAAATTAGAGACTAGCTGATGAAGAAAGTGGAAGATTTAGCTGCTAACAAGCTAGATATTTTTTTCTCAGTAGTTGGTGGGGACCAAACCAGAGCTAAAAGAACAGTGAACATTCGACTTGTATTCATCAGGTGGACAAAAACAAGACTTAAATTGAATGCTAATGTTGCTTTCTGCTGGATGTGTTTACATGCATCTGTTTGTTAACATGCTGCCTTACTGCATGATAAAGGTGCTAATATGACAGCGTTTTTAGCTTGGTAAACCTCCCCCTGTTCTTTTTTTGGATGGGCTTTCTTTTGGTGGCTGAAGAACATTTTGTTGCTCCTAAAATAACGACTATGGATAAGTACTTCATACCACCCCACTTCAAATAAATCTGAACATCCCTTTATGACAAAAGTAACATTAGGAAGTAGAGGCCTGGCTCTCAGTTAAGGGATTTGGTGAGGTATGCCGGGCTGAATAGTCCAAGTCAGCAGGGCAGTTTTAATGACATCTGATAGAACAGTCATGCTCTTGCACCACAGCCAAGGCAGCATCATTACACTGCTCACTGACGGATTGGGAATGAGAGATCTTCAAATCCATTCAGTCCTCTATCCTACTCTCCCTCTTTCTCTGTCTCCCTATCCAAAGTCTCTGTCTCGCTCTCACCTTCATGTTTCTCTGCAGCATCATCTTTCACTTTCTACATTTTTCTCATCTTATGCCACCTGTCCTCTTCACTTCAAATCTGATCATGTCAATAATCTTAAAAAACTATGACCAACGAGTCTTATTTTATTTACGCACACACACACACACACACACACACACACAAGTCTACGTGTGCACTCATACTCAAATAGTTCATTATTGAACACCACTTCCTGTACATGTGCATCGACAGGTTACGACAGATATTCTTTGACCTGTCACTTCACATTTGATCTTGATTGTCTTTGTGTTCTCACTCATTATTTCTCTCTCTTATCTTCTTTTTCTTCTGTTTTGTTGTTTTTTTTACCCCTTTTTTCTCTTATTCTTTCTGCTTCCATCACATCACTGACTATAAGCCTTTGCACACACAACTACACACATACAAGTGGCAGATTTCCTCTTCATACTTGATTCGTCAATGAGCTAATCAAGGTTTTTTCTGACAATGGCCAGGGATCAGCTGACAGACGGGCAGATGAATGATTTGAGTGAAGCTTGGTCAATAGTCAAGGGCAGGGTCTAGTTATTGGATTGCATTTGGAAGAAATCGTTGATTGGCTTCGATGAGACTTGGTGGAGAGTTAGATGTACGAGGATAATAGTCAATGTGTTCTCTTAGAAATACAATTAGTAAACTAGAACCATTTGGGATCTTTGGATTTTTACTGTTGGAAGAAGACATTCAAATTTGAATTATGACCGTCTGCCTTCGAGCCAATTTCTAATTAGCCTTTTTTTCTGTTTAGGTTTTTTTAATGAGGGGAGGGGGGGCATGTTCAGCATAAGTGGACATGGAGTATTAATAAGCACAAACGATAATTTTAAAGGTTATTTGTGTATAATTGTATATGTATATATATTTTTTCCTATCAGATTTTTCAATGATAAACTGGATGAATAGCAACATCACTAGAGACCAGTATGCAAGTAATACTAAAATGTATTTAATCGCTAACGTCAGATTACTAATCACAGAAAACTAATAACATTATTTTATTCATTAATCGAGCTCGAAAGAAATCAGTTACATTACTGGTTACTTAAGTTTTGTTAGTCAGTCGTCAGCTCAGTGAAAAGTGACAAATTCAACAAGCACCACATTCTTTAACCGTCTAGATTTTCAGTTGATTAGAACCCTCATAATAATGTGAACATGGAATCTTTTCAATACTAACATCTTTCCCACACATGAAGGCCGCATCAACACAGCATTTGCATTGAATACTGGGGATTATATAAACATCAAATCAGTCAAAACCTAACTGCAGGCTGGGAAATCTTATTTTCCCCAGTCAATCCTGTCGATACCCAATTCAATATCACAGTAAAAAAAGAAAAGAAAACAATAAATCCCATGCACTTCAACATACACCATTTGCATACTGGCCCAAAAATTAAATATTTAAAGTTCACATTTGAGTACATCATTATTCAATTACATTTTATTTCGCCCAATACAATTTTTTACGGAATAGAGACTGAAAGCATCATAATGTAGCACTGCAATTCCTGTCAACTTTAGCTGTTAGTTGTTAGCTCAGTTATGTAGCCAAGCAGGACTCTGTTGCCCAGACTAGTATAGTATAGAACCCTGATCACTGGTGTAGAAAAACTAGTACCGTCACATTATCAGAAATTTGGCATCAACTTGGTCCCAAAGCATTGCTTCTCGTGACATTCCTAATTGATGGTCTGGGACAACACCCATAATAATTCTATTTTTTTTCAATTTTCAATTTAATTTGGTCAAGGTTGTCAAATTACAGACAGGCTGTCTCCAGTGATCTCTCCAGGTACTATTAGACCTGTTTGAATATTTTCAGATTATTGTTGAGGTCACTGCAGCGAGGCGTTTAATGTCAGAACACTGAGTGTCTCGGTTATCTGGAATCAGCATGTACAGGTACAGTAGATATAAAAAGGTCTTATCATGGATGTAAAAGAGGCTGAGTGAAGGACCAAACACAGCCTCGCATTGCATGGCGTCCAAGGTCGTAAGATCCAGAACTGAATCAGAAGAAAGACGCACTCTAGGTGAACTTGAACTTGAGCCACAGGAAATTTGAAGGACAAAATCAATCCGCTGTTCGTACACAATGACGGCACTATGGTTTAATCAGATAAAGCTGTTCATCTCTGTGCATTGTGTATGTGTGTGTGTTTGTGTGTGTGTGTGTGTGCGCGCCTAGCAGCAGCTTTCCAAAAAGAATCTCATTACAGTACAAAAGCTGTGTGATCATCTGCTCTAGCCAGAGTTACAACAATCTGACTCAGCCAAACAAGCAATTTTCGGAAGAAAAAACTGCAACGCAATTACGGATTTGTGGAAATAGTTGTTCACGGCTAATCCGATGCCAGTTACTCAATTAAAGATGAGAGACTGATAGAGGGCAAATTGGTTGTCAAAGAATTAGCATACAATAGATAGTCTCATTTAAATCAATGCTGTTTGAGAGGAAAGGGCAGTTCTCCTGGAAATAAACAACAGTTAAGCTTGTTGAGACATCCAAAGCTAATGCATGTAGGTGTTGATAGACTCAGCATTGCCATGACAGCAGTCAGCTTTTCAGCTCATGCCTGAAATCATCATCTGCATAACCAAATGTTAGAATCTTATACTCACTGCAGTGGATTACAGTTAAGTGAAACGTGGGTTTTAGGTGATCAAAATAGAGATAGAAATAATCCGACATAATATAGTAGAAATTAAACGAGGTATTGTTTGCTTTGTCTGTTCACTGTGTCACATAATATCAATTATCAGTTAGCATAGAGCATAACTACTAGAAAATGCAATCTGAATGTGAAATCTCAGTAACACCTGATGTGGCATGACATGAGCAGAGATATGTTTCACTCCAAGCGGGGACCGTTAAAGCCTTGATAAGATTCGACAGACAAAATGGTATAAAAGTCAAAAAAAAGCTCAGGTTCAGGAAATGTATCTTCTTGACTAAATAACATCACTGAGAGCATATTATTCCAAAACTTGACGTTTACTTGTACTATGTCTTTCTTTTGTCTTTTAGTGACAACCACTTATTGATCCAAATGAGAAAACTCTAAATGTTCCTTTTGTCGAAACTGATGCACCCTAACCAGGAGCTGTTAACCACAGAAAAAGCTGAATATCTAACGGGTTGCATATGATATGATTTTCATATCTCTTAGCTGTTTTGCGTGACCTGATGTTCTCATCTGACCTGGTAGATATAATCATGTCCACAATGCAGAACATCTCAAAGTGGAGTCAGTGTCTCTTATTGAATTTATTAATCTGCATCTTCCATCTCGAAAACTCACAGACAGATAGTTATTGTCTCCTGAAGCTCCTGTTGTGTGTCCTCATAATACAAACAGATCAAATAGCACACATGAAAACACACACAGACCGGTCATGGGTTCGCTGATTCCTGAAGAGTTGCTGTGTTTCTTATTTGGCTTGCTGCTCTCCCCATCTCCCTCTCCATCTGTATTCATTCAAGTCCGGTAAATGCATGATACAAACTTGGCATCTGGGGAAGCGTTCATGGAATTTGGTGCTTTCTCGTCTTGCAGGATTCCGTGGATCATTCCCTTGGATCGTGGCTGTGCTTGTTGCCGTGGTTCTGCTGCTATATCTATTATTAGTCATATTTTTTATCATTTTTATAGATGTTATTGTTGTTGCTGTGCATTTCTCACTCTCAACCCAACCGGTTGCAACAGATGGGCCCCCCCCCAACCCCCAACCTGGTTCTGCAGGCAGATGCTTCCCTCTAAGGGGACATTTTCTTTGTCCCTGACGCACTGCTCGCTGGGGGACTTTAATGTCATTCTGCAACACAGGGTTTCCCAACTAAACGCAGTAATCTAATCAATTCATACTATACAGAAATAACATGACAAAACAAAAACTGCTGTGGATTCCTGTATGCCTTTTTTGAATTTGCTTTAGGAAGAATGTTAACAGCAGCAACAAAAACTGGAGCCAGGTCTCTGTAAAGCCTTAAGTCTTTAATCTGTCTTATTTTCCTGCAAACTGACATTATCCAGGAGTAGACTGGGTAGTTGAGTACCCTTAAGAACTAACTGGGTTAGCTGAGCTTCCATCTTGACTCTTCTCCCTCTCTTCCTGGGGAGGTGGTCGGTCTGCCCTCGGAAGGTCGGAAGACGACGTGGGCAGTGAAAAGGCGTCTCAAGGGCCGCTGCATTTTATCCAATCCAATGATGTTGATGTATGGATCTCTGTCATATGCCATATGGGCTCCAGTAATTAAGACTAAAAACACAACAAATTAAAACAAAAATGTACCAAAGTTTATAGGAGCTACATGCTCCGCTGCTGACTGGACAATGTTGGATCACTGGATATATTAAAGAGCATGGTTTAGACCTGCTTTACATGAAAAGTGAAAGTGTTGGGTCTCTGCATATTTTCGACCTGCTTGAGGTGACAGACAAAACCAAAGGGGTCTGACACTAGTGGAGAATACTGAAGGTATTGACAAATCTAAAGCAGATGAGCAATAATTAGTTGAGCATGGGACTAAAAAATACTTGAACTTTTAAGAACACAACAGGGATACAACTCTTAAACCACACTAACTCAACAGTATGCCATTCATAACAGACACATGCTGGGCAGCAAAAATCTGTTCCGATGTCCAACTTTTTTGAGCATTTGTAGGACTTCCCGTTCCTGTTGGCGTAAAAGTGAAACTGCTCGGAAACATTTAAACTTGAATATCTACAATTTCATGATGACGGGGCATACCCCATCTGCTGACTGAGATGTGTGTTATAGGACCAAGAACAACTACTAATTGGACTTGGTCCACAAATGTTCCAAAGCAGCCATTTAGAGTAAGCTTAGTGCACCATACCTGATGGGTACCTAAAGTCAAGAGGATGAAATAGATGCCCACAGCTCATTTTGCCCCAGAGGCCCCATACCAATTAAAGGGACGGTTCACCCCAAATCAAAAATACATATTTATCCTCTTACCTGTAATGCTATTAATCAATCTAGATTTTTTTGGTTTTAGTTGCAACATGTTGGAGATTTGAGCCATAGCGATGTCTGCAATCTCTGGAACATAATAGGACTAGATGGCACTCGAGGCGCTTGAGGTTCTCAAAATGAGACTAAAGACATGTGTGTTTAGTTTAGAGCTAACCCATACCGCAAGCTCATCTAGCACCACTAGGCTAGCTAACATTACAGCTCAGCCGAGGAGGACTCACCTGTCAAAAACATGAGTCTCTAGTCCATGAGTAAGTAGACGAAGGGTTCCTTTTGTGCTTTGTAACAGTTGTCAGTTGCAGATTGATAAATAGCACTACAGTTAAGAGGAGAAATATGTACTTTGACTTCGAGGGGAGCTGTCCCTTCAATCCTACCCCTGTCCTGTCAGTTTAACATTAAGGAGTCTGGAAAAATGAACTTCATCTGAACCTCCTTTAAATTTAAATCAGATTTTATTTTTCATAGCTATAATTTAAGGAAAAAGTGAACAAGATGAGTATATAAGTAAAAGTACATATGTCTATGTGTGTCTTTTGGGGGTCATGTAGGGACATTTCTAAGGTCTGGCTTTAGAAAATGTCCACTCCTTCTGAGAAACAGGGAACCAAACAAGAGAGTGATGGATTTAGAACAAGGAGAAAAAGAAATAGGGAAACATTCATTCCTCATTGACCACAGAATGAAGTTTACAGGGTTTATGGTGTAGGAATGTATGTGTGTGTGTGGGTGTGTTTGTGTGTGTGTATGTGTGTGTGTGTGTGTGTGTGTGTGTGTGTGTGTGGCCGTCTGTTATGCCTGTGTTTGGTTCCAGGGGTGATAATCTCTGTCTGAACCCTCTGAATTTATTTTGTTCCTATGCTGAATGTAGTTAAATATTCCCCTTCACTGCTGCTGTGCAGGAGTTTGCTTGTGTGTATGTGTATGTGTGTGTGGAAGTGTATGTGTTAGTGTGTCTGCCTTATTTGTATGCCTGAACCCGCTCACCTCTCCGTCTACCCATCTGTCCTTGGCATTCTGCTCACACTCACACACGGACACATACTGATATCACAACATGGACTGAGAGAGATGCAACAGGAGGACGGAGACACAGAATGAAAATAATAACATACAGAGGGAAAGAAAGGGAAGCACAGAAAGTCTCGAACTGGCAGACAGACGAAACTCTCAAAGTTCATCCCAAGGCCAACATTTTTATAATAGTTGAGAGAGAATTGGCTTTAAAGGATAAATCAGCTCCTCCAAAAACAAAAGCACATTTCTCACACAGAGCTGCATCCATCCATATGCCTTGTGTTTCATTTTTCATTTATACTGTATGTCAGACTTATTTGAAAAATCCACCATTCTGATCTGACAGACCTCTTAAAACCTCATTAAAAGTCTAAAACCTCCAGTTGCTGAGTCATACTTAAGATTCATAAAAAAAACATCACACTAAGGGCTTTTGTTCTCTACAGAGGTTGCAGTTTGAATAGAAATAGGACTATAGACACAATTCTATTCTACATAATTGATCCATGTTCCTGTACATTATTCATATACAGTATATATATGTATACACAAGGTGATAGTTTAGAGAAAAGTATAGATCCAAGACAAAACTGACAGAAGAGCGGGAAAAGTTGCAATTACAAATCCGTCTGCTACTTCAGCACCACGGACAGCACCATGGATTTATCAATACACAGCCCAATTAGGTTACTGATATTTCAGAGCAATGGTTGGGGGCATAGAGTATAACTTGCACAAACTTCAGTCAGATAAAGGATCAATGTGTCAGGCAAGCACATCCAACCTAACAACCCCTCTGGCCCTGCAATCTCTCTGCAACCAAGGGATGGAAACGGGGGGTGACAGGTAAAGGAATGGGAATGTTTTTTTGTCAATTTGCAATCAAGTAGAAAGGCATATAACCTCACATAGCCTACCGTCTGTTTATATGTATATATATAAATATATCTTAATATGTTTTGATGGTCTGAAGTCTGCCACGTGTGATTTAAATCATCTACAATCTACAATTAGCAAATTAGTGAAGACACTGAGGGAACCAATTACTCGTGATGATATGGTTGACATGTTAAATTCTGAATAGTATACATTTCCACAGCACTAAGAGAAATACTGTTTTCATTCCGTTTATCTTCATTCACTCCAATCATTTCTACTTTGCTGCTTTTTTTAATGTTGTTAAACTACTGTCACTGAAAGTCCACACGTCCTTCAGATGTTCCAATATACGAACTTTCTAGGAAAAGGGAGGGATTATGTATTGAGTGACTTAGGGACTTTGAGTGTAAAAGCTAATAGTAAAGTCACTTTTTCAATAAATAACAAATATGCAGTAGAACTGACATGCTTTGTAATGGTGACTCAGGGCTAAGAGCAAGATAGAGAGCGAGAGGAAAAAGAGAACAAAGGATGTCTAAAGCTGAACTGTGTGTCTTTTGAACAGACGGCGAAGCCACAGGTATCGCTTTAGTCGTTCATGTTACATGGCAACATATGGCAGAGATAAGAATCTGAGACAGGAGAATAGCATAGAGACGAGGAGCAGAGAGGAGGTATATGCAGCCTATCAGGGCATTTACATAGAGCAAATAAATCCAAACAGCGTATTTGCAGACAGCATGTCAGGATGTGTGCTGTCGCACCAGCACTGTGCAAGAGATGACATCATTGTATGAGATGCTGAGAGCTCGCTGAGTGTTCAGGGAGGAGGAGGAGGAGGAGGAGGAGGAGGAGGACAGTGCTGGGGATCATTTTCTGTTGGTGCAATGAACATTTCCTTATGTGGTCGACTTTGACTACTGCAACTAGCCGTTTATTAAAATCTGATTTGCCCTCATATTGTTAATGAGGAACGCTTTGTTTACCTGAACAGATTCTGGTGCAACCTCTTTTTCAACAGGAGTATACATTTTTTTCAGTTCTCAGTGGAAATATTAGGTTGTGTTTTTATCGCAGAGAAACAATGACTCGGATCTGGGTTGGTGCAAACATGTCATCAGATCAACCAGATATCTGCCACTTTGACTCTAACTCAAACATCCTTTCACCTGTTGCACGTTTTAACTTTTTGAGGTTTCCCAAACAAAGACATTTTCATACTAACATTAGCACCCCCACACCCCTATTTAACAAGGAGCCCTTCAAAAATTGGACAACACTGCAATTACATAATGACTAAACAACTATAAAGAGATGAAATACAGCTGCAAAGAGACACAAAGACCCTCACAACATCTGTGAAAAGGGGCAAAACAACCACAAATGAACTCAAAGAGACACAAAGTAACTACAAAGAAAGTCAAAGCATCTACAGAAAGACTCAACATGACCACTAAGATGCATAAAACAACTACAGAAAGACGCAAAATCACCACAAAGAAACACATATCAACTACAAAGAGAAAGCAAGCTCAAAGAGACACAAAATGACTAAAAAGAGACATGAAGCAACTACAGAGAGACTCAAATGACAACAACGACACACAAAACAATACAAAAGAGTCTAAATAACTATGAAGTCTGTGTGTCTTGCTGCTACACTAGTGGTTTTGTATGTCTTTGCCCAGGGACCTACTGTCTCGTGATACGGCCATGTCTACAACGTCTCGCAATGGCAACTACTGTACAATATTGTCAAAGTTAGGGAAAGATTATGGTCATGATTACTTAAAAGACAAACATTATTTGAAGGTATGTGACCGGATATGAACTTTGGTTTCCTGCTTTAAAGTTAGACCAGCAACTCGCCTGTCTATCACCACGTCCACCACATCCTTACTTGATGTCTCGCATTTCCACAGCACACTTAATTGTGAATTGCTACATTGTCATATATGAACACATTTATTAAGGGATAGTTTCATATTTGCAGCTACAGTTAACATTAACAGACAGATTAGTAATGCACACACAGACCGACACCTGCAAACACACATCCCTACATCTGGATTTTTCTCCGCCAGGTGAAACAAACTACAAAATGAAACCACACAGAAGAATAAAAGGCTGCTGAGAGGATAAGAGACGCCTTACTCTCACACTTGTTTTCCTTTACACTGCAGAACATGGAGCCTGCTGCATTCGGTGACAAAGAACCACTCATCAGTTTTACCAAATACTGAACCTCTATTAAGACAGGCTGACACACCTCTGCAGCCAGAAGATTTTATGTTTCCTACTCACGTCCACTGTGCATGAGTTTGTCAATGTAGCAATGTGTGTGTGTGTGTGTGTGTGTGTGTGTGTGTGTGTGTGTGTGTGTGTGTGTGTGTGTGTGTGTGTGTGTGTGGTTGTGCTTCTTCGCTCCCCAGCTGACAGTAAAAACTCCAGCTTCTAATAGGTTATTGACGGGCGCCAGAGTAAGATGATGACATCACCTCCGACCAATAGCAGGGCCGCGACTGATAGAGCAAGGACAGACGGGGAGGATGGAGGGATGGAAACGGAAGAAAAGGATGGAGAGATGAAGCGGAGGAGCTCTTTTAATTTGTGTTTTGCTGATCTCAGCGGCTCCTGTCAACGAGGCAGGGAGGGGGGAGAAAAGGAACAGTGATGAATGAGTGAATAAAAAAAAAAGGGAGAGAAAGAGATAGAAGATTAGATGGGAAGAGGGAGAGATTGAAGAGTACATAAAGCAGGTGCAGTGAAATAAAATATTAGTTAATGGTTCCAGGGCTGCAGATTGTTGGATTCGTTGTTAACGGTTAGCCGTGATTGGATGGGAGGGTCAGAAGACAGAGAGTAAGCCTCCATCTATCAGAACTAAGAAGTGGATGGAGAGGAGAGAGGGTAGAGAAGATTCTCATTATGTCAGTTAAAGTTGGAGAAATTATTATAGAAACATATATGATTATCGATTGCCTGTGTGGGTGAGCGGACTGTGCTGCAGCGTGTCTCGCTACATTTGCATGTATATAGAATGTGTGCGTTTCGCATGTCAGGGTGTACAGTTTGTGTTGAGGACAGAGTATATTCTGCTACAGTCTGAGCCAACATGAGTCATTGTTTCCAAAACAGAGACTGCCCACTCTGTCCCTGACAAGTTGGCATAATGTGTGTGTGTGTGTGTGTGTGTGTGTGTGTGTGTGTGTGTGTGTGTGTGTGTGTGTGTGTGTGTGTGTGTGTGTGTGTGTTTGTTAGAACATCCATGTAATCATCATACCAATTCTAACTCGGTCAAAGTGTGCAAACAGACACACAAAACACTGACACAAATACACACAAACCCAGCAGTGATGAATATGCCCATATGGCCGCTTATTCATACACACACATTTTGACAAGTTTATGTTTCCATACTTGTGAGGACACTCGTTGACATAATGTATCTCTAACCCACTAGACCTCATTCTAACTCTAACTGGTTTTGTTTAAATGACTTTACCCTTCAACGGCCCTTCAATGAAGTGAGGAGGGTACAAAGGGTCTTCACTTAGAAAACTGTCCTCATTGCCTTAAAAATATTCACACTTTCAAAAATCCAGTGTGACTTAAAAAAAAAAAAAGAATTCACAGTCAAAACATTTGCCCTCACTACCCAACATGGCCCAGATTTTGATATAGGTCCGAACATTAATGTCCCTATTCACTAAAATGTCCTTGCTTTCCAAAAATGTCCTTATTTACTAAAATTTCCTTGCTTTCCTTGCTTTATGCTTTCCAAAAATGTTCATTTTTCACTAAAATGTCCTTGCTTTCCAAAAATGTCTCTATTCAGTAAAATGTCCTTACTTTCCAAAAAGGTCATTACATTCCAAACTGTCCTCTTTAAAAAAAAAACATGTCTTAACTTTCCACAAGTGCTCTAGTTTTGCAAAATAACCAAACTTTCAAAAAAAATGTCCTTTCTATCCAAAATGTCCTCACTTTAAAATATTCTTATAGTCCATAAAATGTCCCCACTGTCCAAAATGTCTCTTTCCACAAATCCCATACCCCCTTAAGGTCTAAAACTCAATCTGGTCCTCACAAAGATAGAAGTACAATCACATACACACACACACACACACACAGAGTTACTGGGCCAACACACTGAGTGATGTGTGGGCACGACAGAACCAACCAGCTAAAAAAGGCTAGCTATCACCATGGCAACGTCTGGGCCGTGTACCAATCGGAGGTCAACTAGATGAGGTAATGTTTTCGAAAGCTTTCTGAGCATGTGCGACTCTCACACACTCAGATGCGCGTGCGCACACACACACACACACACACACACACACACACACACACACACACACACACACACACACACACACACACACACACACACACACACACACACACACACACTTTGATAGGATAATACTGTAAATACGCAGCGAACCGACACACAAACACAAACAGATCAATTAGGCAGGATCTGTGGAACATCCTGAGAGTTCCTGTACAATGCAACAACTCCCTGTTACATAACATTATTCCATAACTCATGCAGCACAAACACACAACAAAGAGAGGCAGAGCACTGCGGCAGCCCTGATACTCCTCCTGCAGAGTGATTGATGTTGCATCATGCTCTAATAATGATCCATGAAACATACCAGACCAGTTCTGCCAACCACTGATACAGGTCATTAATCACAGTATCTCACGTCATTCTACATGTTCACAAAGGTTATTTTTGTTTGCTTGTTTTTTTTTTTGACAATGCTGCCGAGAGGATCTTGAGAAACTGTCTGTTGAATTAATGTCCAGATTTGCAGATCCCCTGGTTAAACTTTGACCTCTGTTGTTGACCGCACTTTTAACCCCTCTTAAGTGACTTGGAGTGCAGAAATGAAGTCAATGCTCTTTTACGCAGGTAACAGCTGATGACACCGTCCGGACAGACAATCTCGTCACCTAAGCGTAGCACGTTGGCCGTAGTCTGTACTGTTTGTGCTGTTAGCACCGTTAGCTACAAGCGGCCAGCTTAGGCGTTGCCGCGTTTGTAGCCGCTGAGAGCCAAACGAATACTCCCAAACTCGTAAAATGCACCGTTAAAGGTGGTGTGGTACCAGACTACATTATAATGATGGGTCTTTACTAAAGGTTTGTCCTACATGAGGGGGGGCGGAATATTAGAAACACCTCTCAATATAATTCAGTCCAGCAGAACCATCACTAACCATGACCTCAAAGCTCAAACATGTAACTGAATTAACACCAAGACAGTGTAAAAAACCACAACAGAACAGTGTAGGCATGATAAAAGTAGGCTTTAGGGCTGTATCAACAAGTTCTTATACTCGTCACATACCGAC
Source organism: Anoplopoma fimbria (assembly GCF_027596085.1). Lineage (NCBI taxonomy): Eukaryota > Metazoa > Chordata > Actinopteri > Perciformes > Anoplopomatidae > Anoplopoma > Anoplopoma fimbria. Next base: position 6,195,467 of record NC_072456.1, read on the forward strand.
GCTTTGGTAGATCCTTCGGTGTCACTTTCTAACGCAGAGTTGACCAGCACACAGTAGCCGGAAAGACATAGTTGTGAATTCAACAAAAACATTTGCATAGGTTTATGCAACAAAAAACATTACCTAAATTTAGAAAAAAAACATCACGGTTGGTGTAAAATAACCAAATAAACTAAGTAAGAAAAGTGACATAAATACGGAAAACAAGACAAAAACATAACTAAAGTAACTTAAAAATAACTTAACTCCTGGTGGAAGGTCCTGTCTTTGTTTGACTCGTCCATCCCCCCCTTTTCAGTCTTTATGCTACGTCATCACACTTCCGAGGATTATCTCTTGGCGTCTAATAATGACACTAATGGGTTTAGATTAAATATGAAAGCCTGATTAATCTCATACAGACAGTATAGTCAACAATATATGGGTATACATATGGGTGGCGGCTGTGGCACACCAGGTAGAGCGCTCGTCCCGTGACCACAATGTTGGTGGTTCGAACCCCTCTACAGTCAACATGCCGTGTCTCACATGAGTGAGACACCTAACCCCCAGTTGCTCCCTCCCACTGCTCCTCCAGGGGTTAAATGCAGAGAATTGTAATTTCCCCATTGTGGGACTAATAAAGGCACCAGAGGTCCTTGAGCATACACTCATAAATGACCACACGACATATATGGCTGAAGCATCCAGTAGTATGCAAGATTAGCCGTGGACAGACAGGACGGACAAACAGATGCACACACACACACAAACAAATATGCTCCTGGCAGACATAATGTTAGATGATGTAGTGGCAGAGTCAAATATCTTTTGGAAAAAGAAGTGAAAACCAAGCAAAAACAACTACAAAATCAAAGGGTTCATTTATTCATCAAAGATAATTTCTGTAGCAGTTTTTCTGCTGAAGTAACTGTTAGGTTTGACTGCGTTGAAAGCAGCATAAAGACAGACTTTTCACACAGCCAGACATTTATTTTCATTAGCTTCCATCTCATCTGCCAGTGCAATGAGAAAAGATAATAGCAACGATAGAGACATCTCCTCTTATTTTCTCTTTGCCCTCCCATTGCCCTTCCTCACATCAGGCCATCCCTCTCTGCCCTCCAACATTCAAACCAAACTTTTCACACATGCCAACACATCAGCACAAATCAGCACACAGGCTCCCACTTTTCATATATATTCCATAGGATCTGTCCATGTCTATCAGACCTCCTACTGTACATAAAGCCAGTGTGACTGTGGGATTTCAGCGGCTGCATTTTTCTGCATTTCCATCCATAACGCGCAGAAGATTTCCCTCATGCAGCAACCTTTCTGTCTCTACATATATGTGGCTTTGCGTGTCAAGCCTGCATGCTAAATTCCTCTGAGTGCCTCCATGTCAGCTCCTTTCAGTCAATTACTTAGAGTATGTGCATATCTTCGGCCCCGTTCTGACCTCCCACCGGTGCCCAGGTGCGTGTGTGTTTGTATGTGCAATGTTTGTGCCTGTCTTTCTGCACTAAATCTATTCTTTATGCTCAATAAACTGCATTGGATTTACAGAGTTGAAGTTTTCTGGAGAAAACTGGATGCCTGCTGAGGAAAAATATCAGTCATAACAAGTCATTTATTTTCAATGTGGGGGTTATGATCCTTATATTTTGAATAAAAAATGCAAAAGGGAAATGCAGCTTTTCATACGGCCTGGGTCTGATTTTCATAGTGTCAAACATCACTGGTGAAATACAAGTTGAGTTTCAAGTCTCCTCCCTAACAACGATGTGAAAGTACATTAAAGAGCATCAAACCTATGAGCAGACCCTTGGGACTTTTATGGGAATCATCACTAATATTATAATTACTAATGATTGATTAATTTTCTCAAAATATCAAAAAGAGAACCAGAAGTTTGGATTTCCCTCCCTCTGTTCATACCTTTGGATCCTTTGAAGTGATGACAGGTTTGGTGCTTTGTGCATTTTACTGATGTGTTAAGGGAACGGATATCAAAACAGTGTTTGAACTGCTGCTTCTCACAGCTGCCAACAGGCTGGTTATCTGTTGATTTAACTCACTTTTTGAGGCATCATACTGACTTGTATTAACAAGTTTTTATGACCAAGAAATCTTTTTCTGAACACCTATAACAGAATGACTGCTGCTGACTGCTCATAAATCCTGTTGAATATCCACTTTGAAATATGTCAATTAAAACCTGCTCTGTTACTTCTGTTACAAACTTAAGGCTCAGTTTGTTTAAACAACATGATATCCAACTGAGGATATGCATAAAGCACTGTGGAAACCAGTTTACCCAAGTAAGGCCTATCTGAGCCTTCCCCGGTAATCAAACATACACAGTGCCAACACTTCTACAATTTACTGTACCGTGACTTTTTCTCACTTCTCACAACCCGCCGGTACTCTTCTCTGCCCTCTTAATATCAGGTTATCTGGGCGATCATAATTGTACTGCGCAGCACCAGCCTTTTTGTGCAATACCTCATAAATCGTATAAACATAAAAACAATGTGGAGAGCATCTGGATGAACCACCGCACTGCATAGCACAGGGGAGGGGGGTGAGGGGTGAAAACAAAGGTGCTGCAATTTAGCTATACAATGCTCAGGTCCTTTTTTTGTAAAATAATTGGTGAATATTAATGAAAGATTATCTTGTCTTTATCTTTAGTCTTAAAGCTTTTTGGGCGCTATCAATGGTAATAATTATGGTGCCAAATTATGTGAAACTTTTTAATGTTGAGTCAAAAACCTTTAAATCTTGGATCGCCTAGTATCTTTTATTCACTTAAGAATTTAAGAATGTAATTAGAATTGCTTAATAATAATAATATTTATTTTCAGTTCTGGCCCTCACCAAGGACAAACTGCTTATTTCTAAATACTATGTGACTTGATGCAGTAGTTTGTTAATGGTAAGCTGTCTCAATGATATTCTTCAAACTGTTGTAAAGTTGCAAACATGGGACCAAGATGAACCGTCTAAGGGTGCTCTAACTAACTAACTAACTAACTAACTAACTAACTAACTAACTAACTAACTAACTAACTAACTAACTAACTAACAGATTTAGGTTTGGTTCCTTTAGGCTGTAGTGAAAGTTGTCAATCCTACTTTGGTGCGAACCAAACAAACAGTCCTAGAACACCCGAAAAGAGCGTTCCCAGTCCGCTTGATTCCCCCTTAGGGTCCATGTAGCGCTGATGATGCACCACCACCAAAACTGAGTGTCGGTGTACTTATCTGGGCTTGATTGTAATGAGGCATTCAGAACACAAAATAGACCAGCACTAAAAAGCAACAGCAAATAACCTTTACCTTGGTTTGAACCAAGCAAGCCGAACTATAGGTAAGAAAGTGATATGAACAGTCGTTCATGAATTACTTAAACAATGGTAAAGTTACTTTAAGGTCTTATTGAAGAGTAAGAAACAAACTACAAATCATAATTGTAAGTGGTCATGCACTCTTCCAACATTCAAGAGTGAGAATGGAGACAATGGATGAGGCAGGGATGGAGGAAATGTCTGCACTAAATAACCATTTTTCTAATCACTATAATGCCTCTGTGCCCTGCCCCCCCTCCCCTCTCTACTCTCTCCTCCTCAGAGTGGAGTCTGAAGTCAGATTTTGTGAGCTCCCCTCCTCATTCCCAAAAAACAAAGTACGGAGTCAGAGCACTCCCTGGTGGTGCCACACCTGAACTTCAGCAACTCAAACTTGGCAAACTTTTTTTGTCTTTGTGACTTTGGCTCCGTTCAGCCGCAGCAGCGTGATACGACTCGGTTTTGGTCTCAGCAGGAGTTTGTAATGGTTTGAATACAAAGAGGAGAGCAGGGGATGAGCCTTAGCTGTTTGTGTTGAGCCACTTGTTGCTCCTCCAGTATGTTACAGGGCAAAGATTCACAGAACTTAATAAACTGTAAGTGTTGCTGTTTTACTGAAGCAGATAATCTCAATACATCAAATCACTTCAAGGTCTGTCTTTCTTACTTTAAGTTTCGTACTTTACAGACCTTTAACATTGCTGGCTTTATGAATTACATCAATTAAAGGCTTTATGTCAATCAGACCTTTTATGTAAATGTCTGTTATTCAAACATGACAGGACAGTTACAGACAGAGACACAAGATATTGGCACCTTGTACATGAGTAAGGGTATTGAGCTATGATATTGATATAAAGAGAAAAAAAGAGTGTTTTCTGTTTTCACTGCATCTGTGATTCTTTTTAAGACTTGTTTTGATGCTGGATGACAATTTATCTTACCATTTTGACAGTGAGGGCCACCACTGGTGGATCCCCCCATATATTCTGTCATCATTATTTATTAGATGGACTATATAATTCTGCAGCCTTATTTATGCAGTCTGAAAGCATTTAAGCACAGTTAAAGAATAGACATTTATCTAACATGCTGTTTGTAAAACAGTGTGCTGGAAATTGTCACTGTTATGCTCACACTGTATGGATCAACTGACCGGCCAGGGCAAGGATACTCCATGGATTAACATGTTTTATAGGCATGGAACCCCTGGTCAGTTATGTCACTGTCATTTACCAATTGCAATAAAGGTTGTTCAAGCTTTTCTTTTTGTACTATTTTGCCCTGCGATGCCCTAGGAAAAAGAAATATTGAAAAACATATTTATAGACTGATTTGACTTTAAATAATCTCTTCTGCAACCTAAAATGGATCATTACAGTGTCTGTGGTAAAATTAACGACGTTTATTTTCTTTGTGCACATGAAATTATTTCTGTGAACTACGTAACCTCACGCTGCATGATGACATTCAGTTCAGACGTGTGCCGCTCTACATATATGTTCCAAAATCCTGACATTTGCATACATTTCCGTCCTTCAATGAATCTGCTTATTTCATGGAGTAAGTACCTGAGTCCAGAGCCTGTCGCAGCTCTGCGGGCCCACTGGAAGCTGGAGGAACTCGATACAGAGACTCGTTCAAACCTGCAGAACAAAACAGGTAGAAGTCAAGTCTTCTAATACAGCTCCAGGTTACTGATGCTGAGTAAAAGAAGTTTTTTCATAATGAAATATAAAATGAAATATAAAACTACACTAAAGAAATGAAACACTGTTGAAGGTTTTTCCAAAAGTGAAATGAGAGGATTGATACCATCTCATCGTCAGTGTGTTACATACAAAGTCAGAGTCAGGATGTTATTAGCCTAGCTTAGCATAAAGGAGGGGGAAACTGCTAGCCTGCAGGAAAAAAAAAACCTTTAAGCTCATTAATCAAAATGCTGTATATATTGTCCATCGATAAAGAAAAATGTAAAAATTATAGTTTGTTGTTTCAAGGGGAGTTACGTTCAGGAGATATTTCTTCTTTAACAAAGTCTGTGCAGTAACTGAATACAACCTCCTAAAACTTGGTCATCACATTGAAGTTACCAGTTTTTCCATCACATCTGCATAGAACCTAAAACTGAAACCTGTGCTCACTGACGTGGCAATCTGGCATTTTGCGCTATAGCCAGAGATGCTGCAATAGAAGTACTGGAAGGACGGATACTTCAAATATATAACTCCCACTTCAATTAAATAGATTGTTGTCTTTAGAGTTAATCAAAACATAGGAGTTGTTCATTAGTGAGTTTTATATGTGTTGATATGCAGATCATGTTTCCATTGCTTCCAGTCTTCACGCTAACCCTGACAAATCAGATTTGTACCCACACATTAGACATGAGATTGATACCCATCTGGACGTTATACTAAAACATACAGTATATTCACATATATGTATTGCCCAAAATGTTGAAGTAGATCTTTAAAGTAAACTGAAATAATGTTGTTCCTTAAATGAATATGCTCGCTACACATCCTTGTTTCTGTTTGTCATTTCTCACCCTGTTTCTCGGCGGCTTCTATAAGTCTCCAAACAGCCACAGGAGCCGCTTCAGACAGAAGCTCCGCCTCCATGCCTGAGAGAACGAGAGGGAGAGAGAGATTATGTTTTATTAATTTACATAAAACAACAACTACAGTTCCCTTTATGATTTTCACCCCCAACTATTTATTTATTAACGATGTACAGTAAAGTCCACATTAACTTTTAATGTGCCAACTTGATTTTTAAACAACATATACATACATTTTATGTGCTGTTTCGCTCCATAAACCGGTTTGCACAAGACAAAATGACACTATAAATTTAAAAAAGGCTGAGAGATAATTATGTCAAATGTACATTTACATTTCCCTTGAATTAAATTAGCACTAGAAATCATCACATGTTAACGTTAAGGGAAAGATGCTTTGCTCTGCCAGATATTACACCTGCAGATGTTACACCTGCAAGACCATGAGCATTTTCTGAGCCATCTCTACAATCCACCCATCTACACAGTTGAACCAGAGTATATGTGTGACTGCTGGTTTCCCCTCCAGGGAGCGTGCACTGCGGCCCGAACAACATCTGCAGTTGGTTCAGTTTTACATGTGAAAGTTATTAATTAAACATTAAGCCTTACAGCTGCAGGTAAACTCTACTGCTGGAAATCACACATGGGGCAGCCTCTCAATGAAATCTGAGTGGCTAAACTTGCCATGAAAATAATCAGATATCTGCATAAATTTCAAAAGTGTGCATGTGCTGCTGCCTGCAGCTAATCCGCTGGAGTGGATATGAAAAGGTTAAACAACATGTGGGACTTGATTACAGCCCCACAGGCTGCAGCAGCAGCTGTCTCAGCATTAACTATTGGGAATCAATTAGAAGAAAGAAATCCCCAATTAAAGATTTTAAACAAATGCCGAGCCAATGTAGGAAACATTATGATGGTGGAGAACAGAGAAGGTGCGGAGGTGATGGAGGTATGAACAAACCCAGTTCCATTTTCACAATCACACTTTCCAGTTTCATAATCAAACTTTCAAAATGGTTTTAATTTCACCGTGGAAAGTCAAGTACACAATGTGACCTGGCATTTAAGTGGTTCGACTTGAGAAAACATTGGTTCCAAGTCTTTGAAAAAAATAAATAGCCTCTTTCACTCCTCAAAAATATTAAATCATTTTGAGCACTCCAACCTTGATGAGAACCAAACACTGACTCCTGGGCACCGACATTTTAACGCACATCTGCATAAGTCACAGCTTGTGAACACAGAGCAATCATGATTTCCCGTTTCATAAGGCTTTTCATCTACAAGTCCATGTGGAGTGGCGCTCGGAGGGAATGGACGGGTCAAACAAATAATGCTGTTTTTGTCTCATATGGAACCAAAAGTCCACAGTGAACTTGTGTACTTTTGTGACCTAACTTGCATGTTACTTATTTCAACCCAAACCAAGATAAAGCTCATTCAATCTGCTGATAACATTCACAATGGGTTGAATGGAAGCAAATAGAGAACAGGACATCGTCTGCATAGAGGAAGTCCTTCAAACATCTGGTTTGGTCCTATACACTTAAAGACTGACAATGTCATAAATTATTATATAAAACTTGGTATTCAAATAATGTAGTATGAATGAATAATGGCCAAAAGGGTTAGGAGTTGACTGTACCGCAATGTCTCACAAGGTACATTTAGCATAAGATTTGTTTTCACAGGAACATTTATACAACACCAGAGCCACATGGTGCTCTCAGTGGAATATACAGTTTGAATTCACTTATTCCAATCTCTTGTCCTTTACCATTAGAAAGAAGTTAAGCTACTGGCAATTAAACTTAACACTTTGTGCAAATATTTCACCTTCAAGCCTACCAGGAAAGTGAGGGGAATTCCCTTTGAGAGTCTGGAAGTAGGGCTGCAACTAACATGATTTTCTTAATCGATTAATCTGACAATGAATTGTTTGGTTTATATTTAGTCAGAAAAAAAAATAAGGTGCCCATCGACATCATCAGAGCCCGACATGAAAAACAGCAAACCCCAACATTAGAAAAACTGGAACCAGCACAACAAAAAATTCATTATCAAAATAGTTACACATTTATTTTCTCTAAATAATTAATCAACTAATTGTTTCCAACCTAATTGGAAGGCGTTTCTTATGTGAAACATCGGTTCTATTGAAAATGGAATTGCCTGGCATGAATGAGAACAGTAAAGAAAGAAATATTGAAGAAAATGATTCATCCCTATTCAATTGCCATATATATATATATATATATATATATATATATATATATATATATATATATACTTTGTTGCTCAGCCTTGGATGCAATAAGAGTCAGAAAGGGATTTCTCGTTATTGCACATTATAATGTATGGTTTCTAGTTTATTACAGCCTCAGTGTACCGTTAATAACCTGCTCATGTTTGTTTTCTTTGTTCTATCTCTGTTTCCCTCCATCCGTCCTGCCTTGCTGAAGTTTTCCCTTCTTCCATTATTCCCTCTACAACTCCTTCTCATCTCTCTTTGATTCTTTCATCCTCTTAATAATCAGTTTCATCCTGCTTTCTCTCTCCTGCTCACTAACTCTTTCTCAGCCTCGCTTCTCGGCTCAGCTATTCCCTCGCTCTTTTGTTGTGCAGTTGACAGTCGTATCACAACACACACACACTGCCGGGTGACAGTCACACCGAGTTAAATGGAACTTGTCCTTTGATGCTCACATGTTCCCACACACACACACACACACACACACACACACACAGTCGCATAAACACATGAGCCGATAATCGTATTAATCTTTTGTCTGGGAAACAACAACAAACACATATCTGCTGCTTTTACAGGTATACCGACCTGTATCTGCTCTACTGATTGTGTTTTGTATTGTTTCAGGAGTGTGTGTGTGTGCATGCGTGCCTGCATGCATGTGTGTGTGAGAAGCGGCAGAGGAATTTCCGGAGATATAGGTCGTTAAATGTACAGTGCTTCCATTAACGTCACTGTCACAACCCATCACAGAGGCAATATCTCACCCCAAGGAGAGAAAGGAGAAGAGGAGAGGAGAGGAGAAAGAGAGGAGAGGAGAGGAGAAAGAGAGGAAAGGAGAGGAGAAAGAGAGGGGTGGACAATTCAAAAGACAAAGAGAAAAGAAGATAAAAGATGATTTAAAGAAGAGGGCAAGGAGATGTGGAGAACAAAAGACAAGAGGAGATGACAATTAAAAGAGGAAAAGGAAAGAGAAAAAGGGCAAACGGTAAAAAGAAGAGGACAAACAGATGACAAGAGGACAAAGGTGAAGAACGTGAAGAGCGATTCATAAAAAGAAGAGGACAAAAAGAAAGTAAAGAAGAGGACAATGGGGATGAGAAGTTAGATGAAGAGAAGGAGAAACATGAAAGGGGACAAAAAGAACAGAGGAGATGAGAGTAGAGGAGGACAAAAGACAAAAAGTGAATAAGACGACAATACTGAAGAGGACAAGAGAACAAAACAAGGGAACAGAATAGAAGGAAGGGTCAATAGAGAAGAGGACAACAGAGAAATAGAGGAAGACGGGAAAAAAAGAAGAGACAAGGGCAGGAGAGATGAGCGAAAAAAGTGAAGAGGACAGAAACAAAACAAAGAGGAGTAAAAAGAAGAGAAAAGGAGGGAAAATGGAGACAAGGACCAAAAAAGTGAAAGAAGAAGGAAAACAGAAGAGAAAAAAACAAAAGGTGATGAGGAAAAAGAAGAGGACAATGTAGAAGGGAAGAAGGGTAGAAGGGAAGGCAAAAGCAAAGAGGACACAAAGAACAGAAAAAGAGAGACGAGAAGAAGAAAAGACAAAAAAGAATAGAACAAAGAAAAAGAGAGGGAAGGAAGAGGACAATGCATAAGAGAGGGGGAGACAAAAGAGAGGAGAGGAAGACAAAGGGGAGCGGAGGAGAGGAGCTGCAGATCAGGAACAATGAAGCTGAGCTGAGCACTCGTTCAGCTCTGCAGCAGATCAGCCTCCCACCAGCTCCTATAGACGACGTATGGAGCCTCACACAAAGGCACCAACACCAACACATTAACACGCCGACACGCGGGACCTAACACACTCCCATGAACATGCAGTAAAGACTGTGTAGTCACAGGCGTGATAGTGAGAGACAAAGAGAGGGAAATATAGAGTTAGTGTGTGTGTGTGTGTCCTCCGTCACTGAGGTGTTCTGTCATTAAAACATGCTCCATTGCATTATACGGCATAGACCCTATACTGGACTGGCACACACGCATCCAACTACACGCTGTTATTCCGTTCCTGCTGCATGAACACAAAGAGATGGAAACTCACATGAAGACACACACACACACACACACACACACACACACACACACACACACACACACACACACACACACACACACACACACACACACACACACACACACACACACACACACACACACACACTGTGGACTCCGATCAGCACAGTTGGAAAATGATTTATTGATCAGAGGAGTTGGCATTATGAAGTAGACACTGAACCTGCTCTTTTCAATATAAACTGATAACACACACATATACACACACTTTACGCACACACACACACACACACACACACACACACACACACACACACACACACACACACACACACACACACACACACACACACACACACACACACACACACACACACACACACACACACACACACACCTAGCAAAACCTGAGCACCAAGATAAGAGAGCAGTTATAGATTGAGATGTCTGCATTACACAGATGTAACGCATGGTGCCTATGGGGCTCTGCAGATCATATATTGGGATATTCTCTTGATGAATAATAGATCACATTTAGGTCAAATACTTAAATACAGAGTATGAAAGGGGGAATTCATTTATTTTGTATGTTTCACGGGAGATTATAAGTAAGTTTGATCTTCATCCGGAGTCCCTCTGCAGATGTTTAAAGTCACTGATCTCTCTCCTTTTCCTCCGTCAGTCAGGGGAGCTGCAGCAGGCAGGGTTAAATCCTGCAGTAACATGCAGTGACAGCAGGGGGCAGCTGACTCCAGCCCTGACTGGACAGCACTGTGGCCTTTAATCTGAAAGCTGCTGCAGAGGGACGACCTATTCAGCAGTGAGGGTTTCACTTCTGCCAGTTTCAGGAGTAAAAAAAAAAAAACGTTTCCCATAAAAATTGTCCTACATTAAAAGTTACTGAGAGGAGCTGTGATCTACTGACCAAATTTGACCCAAAACTAAACTTTTTTTAAGTTACTACAAGGACATTTTAGCTGATTATGATGACTAATTATAACTCCATTTTACACTGCTGCCTCTGTATGATCTGCATAAGTAAACGAGACCATCAGCGAGAAGATTGGACAAAACTATGCAGGTTCAACCAGAAGCTGTGGGACTTCCAGTGGGAACTGAAGTTGAAGCACCAGCGTGAGGAGTTGCTCCGCCCCCGGCAGTACGTCCAGCCAGGAGCAGGGCTTCGACTCGCCGCTCCACCAGTCTCGCTTTGCCCGCTACATGGGAAGAACCGGAACCAGGACTGTGCTGGGCTGTTTGTAAGACCCTGTGGCATTAAATGAAGAGTTCTAAAGAGACGCTGGTGCTCGGAAACACTACCTCTTTAGTCCACAGGGGGCGCCAAAATCAACAACAAAAAAAAGCTCCTTGTAATAACTTTAGTAGGAACGCAACTTAATTTAAACATATTTGGTCTGAGCTTGACTTCATGCGTTGAATATTATTCTTTCTTTATCATCACTTGTCTCATCGGAGTCCTGCGGTCTGTACTGCACAAAGCCTGTTTTACCACTGGGTGAAAATTTAGTCTCAGCCTTGAATTTTTATTCATTTTACCTATGCATTTATGGGAATAAGTGGACATTAATAACTTCACAGGAAGTGTTCATGGACAGAACGCAAGTATTAAGGACAGGAGCTGCAAGGCTTATTGCAAGGATGATTCTTTTAACCCCCCCCCCATCCCCTTCCTTCTTCTTGCTCCAGCTCTTCCCTGACATCCTGACCAATTGCCCTCTTGTGTGTCCCGCGTGGCTGCAAAAATCAACCAAACATTCAGTTCACAGAATCCCTCTGCGATGCCCAACTCCCCTCCGCTTCTGCTCTCAGCTTGTACTGTGATTTGCTGAAAGAATGCCAATTCTCAGTGGATTTCTTTTTTTCTGCTGCAGCTAGACATTCCTCCAGTTCTGCCACAGCATTAAAAGTGACTGCGGGTCTGAATGTGAGACAGTTAGACAGGTAGGTAGAAAAGAGGAAAAAGATATAGAGCAAGAGATCAGGTGGAGGGCTGAGGTGACCTGCAGGCTGCTGGAGCGCGACGCCCGTATCCTGTAACCAATGTGAAGGCTTGAAATGACAATCTCCTCTCTACCGCTGCTCATATAGTGCCTTTCCCCTTCCTCCTCCTCTCCCCTCCCCCCTCCTCCCCCCCCTCCCTCCCCTCTGCCTGCCAGTCGCTCTACCGTTCTTTGTTTCTTCTCCACTGTTCTCAAGCCTCCTCCACACCAGAGCAGACCTAAATATTTTTGAGGCCATAAATATCAAATTTACTGGAAAACGAGAGAAGTTCTTCCTCAGTTTGTAGATATGACAAAGATGATTGCGGATAACTTCCATCTTGGTGAATGATTGTCATTTTACACTTGTGTTTACTTGACACGAAAGTCCTTCATGAGCTAATTCTACAGCATTACAACTACAACATGAGATATCATAGCAAAAAAGGCTGCGGGAAACACTTAGTCATGCTAGACCACCCAGTGATTCCATTTCACTGTAGTTTAAAAAACAATTGAGAGCTAGTTTAAGTCATTTCCAAGGGGTCTTATGTACAGGCGTAGTCCAAAATGCCTTTGGACGTAATTGGATGGAAATACAACCAATCAGAGAAATTAAACATGACGTATAGCCAAGCAACAGGAAATCGCAAACAGACCTTGTGTATCCGTGCAGAGATGAGCTACGATGGTGTAGTACCTGTACAAGTGTTGCAGTTTTTGGCATCAGAATTTGAAGATAAAAGATGTTTTTTTTAACTGGCAAATCTGCAAGCTCATTTTTTATTTGCTCTGGCAGATGCGTTTGCGATTTTGGTCTGACGATGTGAGGTTACTAGAAAGCGGCTATTACTGAAAATTCCACAAAAGCTCCGATAGTTAAATGGTTGTGATTGGCATGTTCAAGTAGTTGGAATTCTGTCCAAAGCCGAGGGTCACCAGATGCATCTGACAGAGCAATTAAAAGAGGACCTCGCAGACTTATCTGTTTCCCAGGCAAACATGGACCCTCAGCAGGTCAAACATTTGCTGTCAAGGATCAAAAAGTGCTTTTTTTAAATAGTCAGCTCAAACAACGAAGAGAAAAAAAAACATGTTTCACCACTTAACCTTAGTCAGAGCTTTGTCAGCTCAAACAACGAAGAGAAAAAAAAACATGTTTCACCACTTAACCTCAGTTGTATGCCGTTAAGACTTTATCTACATCTGAAACGTCTGCAACCCCAATAAAATGACGGTGCAGCTCAAAAAACTCAGCAGCCATTACACATAAAGTCCTTTCATCAACACCCCTGTTGATTTTGTTGGTCGAAAACAAGTTCTGCTAGCTTCGCCTTTTCATCTCCGTTGGTGCAAACAGCCTGATGTCTCTCCCTCATGTGTGTTGAATCTTAAACAGCGTGCAGGAAAGACCCTCCAGTGGCGATATTAGCAGTTAAGCCTCTATAAAAAGCACAGAGAAACCTTGATCCTCCATCTTCTCCTGGCCCAAATCTCAGATGACAACCTCCCACTCTGAGGAAACCGAGCCTCTTTGCTCCCCAGGGGCCCTGACAGACAACCAGGGCCACGAGGCCAGCACACACTAGTGCACGCCTACTGTATGGGCCCACTCTGACACAGATACGGTCGCACACCTACGCATACATTAGCATACATGCATACACATACGCTCATATGTAGGCATGGACACTGCCTTTGTCACGAAATTCAACTTTCTGTTTAAACGTCCCTGATGGTAAAAAAAGCAGATTAGCATACTTGAAGCGCCAACAGTCAGACACAAGCTAAATGCTATAGATGGTGTCTCGCACAGAAAACAAATGCAAGTCATTTGTCTTGCTTTGTGACCATGAACACTGCTGTGTTACACTACACATACTCAATGAACATCTTAAATGCACATTACATCTGTCTTCCAGGCTGCGGAGCGTCATTTCTACGTTTGATGTGAGGTTCCATTTGTGCTAAAAATGTGTTAATGCATAAATTTATTTCACATTCCATGGTCTTGACTTTGGAAATCACCCCTGTTGTTTGTCTTTGTTCACGGCTTTTGGCAATGGGAAACAGTAGACATCAGTCCACATTAAACGGTAAGGACGTCAGACAGATGCAGTTACTCATGCAATGCGATCCACACATACAAAACAGGCACGGACAGAACTTCAGAAGCAATAAACAACATCAAAAAGAACGTAATGTAGAAGCTGAGGACAGTATACAACAGTGAATAAGGAACACAAATGCAAAACATGTTCTAAATCTTAACACAGTAGATGATAACAAATAGAACCTTGTGCATTAAAGTCAACTTGTATCTTAGTTCTCTTACTTTGAAATACTGTTGTACATTCTAAATACAGGCAAAAAGTCTAAGAACTTTTAGTTTAGTTTAAGAAGTTTAGATTTCAATTCCTTTTCCCATCCATTGCTACATTGCTTGGAGTGAATCTATCACTTTGAATGTGCATGGCCTTACGTTTGCGTCCTTGTGCATGAGAGATACACATACAGTGGGAGAAAATACCATGCATAGAAACACAGCTTTTTAGCGCTGCTAGTGGGCAAAATCTGCCATGGTGTCTTTAATTGTGCATCGTACACAAATTAAGCCAATGAACCCTTCCAGCTGCATTTTAATTGCAACTGGCTGGATATGAATGGATGCTCCGAAATACATTCAATAATCTAAAATAACTTTTTCTCCGGAAAAGAGGAAGAAGCAATGTAAGTTATGTTCATCGTGTGATAGATAAATCAAAAATTGACTGATTCAGGTTCAACCTTTATAAGGGAAGCCTGCAATAAAGTTTCTGACTTTGACTTTGGGGGTCAATGATGCATACTGTCTCCTAACAGTCTGTGTTGGTTTCATTCCTCAAAACCCTTCAAACGTTTAAGAAGAACTGAACCTCTGAACATCCACCCACCCACCCCCACCCTCAGTGATGTGAAACTGGTGTTTCCAATCAGCTGTCAAAGGCAAAACGCATGCTGTGACTCAGTGATTATGTATGAATCAGCCCAGTGTGATTTCAATTACTGCCGGCCATTTTCCAAATAATACTGTAGGTTTTGAGACGGGTTTTCCCTCCCAGCAGCCACCGGGCTCAGATCATAACAGAACTACGCTATGAAAATAGACTTGCACAGAAAAGCAATCAGTCACAGAAAACATTTTTGTCACATTTATATTTTTGGGTCAAAGTTTTTGCTGTGTGAAAATGCAGTTGTAAGCAAGAGACTTCTACTCAAAACGCCCTTTCCCAGTGTGCTTCAAGGAAACATTGACACCAGAGAGACAAAATCTTATTAATGCAAGACATTTTTGATTTTTTTTTTCATATTTAGTTTAGTTCTCTTCTCCTAGACATTAAATATCTAACGGCCATATCTTTTTTGCGGGCATATCGCTCATAAGGTCACTAATTAAACTTAAACAATCTAATCTATTCCTCATTACTTCTTCAACTTAATCATTGCATGCATTTGTTTAAAATCCGACTGAAGGTTGACCCTCATGTTAAGTCTGACACTCTCTGTGACAGGCAGGGACCCTACTGAGTCCCTCTAATTCATTATCTTCTTTCCTTCCTCTCATTTATCTTCTCTGATAGATCCACGCCTCCTGCTACTCATCATCACACTGGCACCAAACACCATTCTGCTCAATAGGGTCTTACATTATTCATGGCACTTGTTAGGACACTCTGCAGGTTCGCATGCATCATCCAGGACTTTTCCCACAGCAAACTAACTTTGTCTGCTGGGCCGGTAATGTACAGTGGGTTTATCAACAGCTGCCTGCTGCTGCTGCTGGAAACACTGAGAATGAACCAGGCAGAACATGTGGCAAAAAAACAAAACAATAAGCTATAAGAGGCTAAAAAGCACCGTAGAGCTATATAAAAAAAAACACAAATTACTGCTGTTACTGCCAATTATTTTCTTCACTTCTTTTTTAGTTTATTATTTCCTGATTCTGGTCAAATAAATGCAAAATATATTTGCTTTTCACCATGTCCTGCCTGTAAAACCTTACCAAAACTAATATTGGCTCCTAATTCACCCATATGTTGCTAAATCTTTTTTTTTAAAGTTGTTCTCGAGGAAGGTTCTAATAAACGTCTACATGAGATTCATGACATGTCCTTAAACCTAGGAATTATAAATTGAAAGTGCGTGTCAGTTGATCCAGCGGTAAACTCCCCACCAGTCCAAACAAAAAGGCATGAGACTATAGGGCTCTGTGCAAAAAGAACACTTCAGAGTCAATAATCAATAATGGCCAAACAAGGTCTAAAGAGGGTCGAGAACCAGTCCTAAAAAAAGTCTCTTTTGAACAACCTTCAATAGTTCTGAAGTGGAGGTACTTCTGCAGGTAGTGAAAGCCAAACAATTTCTGGCGCCATTAGTGCAAAAAAAATAACACACTAAGATGCAGGGGATGCTATTATATAAATATAAATATATAAATAAATAAAATGGTTTGATCTATAAAATTGGATGGTATGGTTCCAAATCTAAGCTAAGAGCTAAGGTTCGACAGTGCTGATGACAATTTAGTCACTTCTTAAGATTATGGTGAGTTAGTGCCTTTCATCAATAGTGTGTGTGTGTTCATGCGTTCGAGCATATTACGTTTTGTTTTTTTAAATGTTTGCATGCAGACACACGGCTTATGCATTCCTGAAAGTGTCTATGACTGATAGACTTGATTTCTGTGTGTGTGTGTGTGTGTGTGTGTGTGTGTGTGTGTGTGTGTGTGTGTGTGTGTGTGTGTGTGTGTGTGTGTGTGTCTCCCCTGATAGCATGCCAGCCCTCACTGCTGTGAGATGTCTGAGTGGCCTTTATTGATCTGTTTGCATTCCTTTAGGAATAAACTCTACATCTCTCAGATCAATGAACACTGTGTGTGTGTGTGTGTGTGTGTGTGTGTGTGTGTGTGTGTGTGTGTGTGTGTGTGTGTGTGTGTGTGTGTGTGTGTGTGTGATCATTTTACTGCAGACCAAAGTGATGACATCAGGAGATAATTGTCCATCATAGTGGATTGCATGCACAGCCACGTACTACATTTGTAGCTGTATACTCATGAGGACCCTCTTTGACTTATAACATTTTCTGGCCCCTAACCCTGACCATAAGCTTATTATGATATTAACCCTAAACCCAAGTCTTAACCCTAAAGCAGACAATTAAAGGGGTAATGAGGCCCAGATGTCCTTACTTTACTAAAATGTCTTCAATTGTTAAAGAAGTCCTCACTTTTCTATGGTGTTCACAATGTATCCACGCTTTCCAAAATGTGCTAACTGCCAATGTTCCAGGAATAACCTCACTTTTAACAAGTTATTCTCAATTTCCAAACATGTTAGCACTTTCTAAAAGGTTCTTAGTTTGTAAAAAGAATGTTCTGACTCTACAAATATGTTCTGACTTCATATAAAAGACCCCACCTTCGAGGTTATGGTCCCCACAAAGACATCAGAGTAGAATAAATGACACAAATACAAAACAGAGGACGACAAAGAAAAGAAGCAACATTGTGTGTGTTTGGATCCTGATGCATTCGTGGCATGAGGCATGAAGCTGGCTGCAACACTGACCTCTGACCTTCACCGTCTGTTTGTGTATGCATTATGTATCACACATAACCCCAGACAATTTACATGCATGTATGCATGCAGCAGCTGCCCATACATTTGAATTACTTTGTGTGCGCATGTCATTTTTCATACTACATACAAAAGTCAGAGTGTGTGTGTGTGTGTGTGTGTGTGTGTGTGTGTGTGTGTGTGTGTGTGTGTGTGTGTGTGTGTGTGTGTGTGTGTGTATGTATTGTAGGACCCAACCAATTTCCAGCCACTGGCGTAGACGCCTTTGGCTGAACTTGTTTTCTTTGGTAATCTCCCATCATGCCTCTGTCTTTTTATTGGCCAACAGCTGCGAGAACAAACTAGAACACAGTGACACAGCCAATCAGAGAGACAGCCAAGGGGCCGAGCCCGGAGTGAGGGTGAAACACAGGTCACAGGGTGTTTATGCATGTGTGTTAATGTGGAAATTCTTAGGTTTTTAACTCCAGCCGGCCATTAAAGATACAAAAAATACAAACAAAAAAAATTCCTGACCTGATGTAGAAACCATAAATCAGGTGACCTCTGACAAACTTCTACTCAATAGACTCCTTTAGAGGTGAAATGTCAGAAGAAACTATCCTAACTGGCTACTAATAGTTGTCATGAACCAGCAAGTAGAGTTCTAATGATTCCACATAATGTTTTTTCTGTAAAAACACTAAGCTATGAAATTTCAGATTGACAGTAGCTACTGGCCAAACATGGAGGACAGCCAGCTCTCGCTGTCAAGGACTTCTGGCCACCATTGTTGCCTACGCCAGTGGATTTTACCGTCTAATCAGAGAGGGGTGAAATGGAGTAAGAAGACAACCATAAGGAAGGCGTTTGTGGAGTTGGAGGACAAACATATATGAGCTGAGATCCAAAGCTGGCAGTGCGGCTGGTGAAGGAGAGATGCAGGCTCATTTCTACAATGAGCTGTTGCATCCCAATGGTAGGATTGGTTTTACATTAAAAGCACTGAATTGGACACCCACGATTGTAGAATGACTAATCAACATTTTTTTTTATCGTTTTACAGGGACAATACCATGAAGAATGCCTACTAAATTACTTGTAGCCCTGGTTTGTTCAGATTCTGGTAAATTGGCAACAACCAGCACAATGCATGCGATTAAAAAAAAAACCCACATATATTTTGATTTCATGGGAACTTTAAACACAGGCTATTGGTTCTGATGGTAGATGACAATGGTACAAGCGGAATAAAGTATTTTAAGGTATGCTGTTATAGAAAATTATTCAAATGTATAATGTGATTTTTGTAGTCCATCTTGGATGTAGTTTCAACTTGGCAGACCACACGCCGTTGAATCCGGCTCCACATCATAATAACTTGGATTCTCTGAGCAACACAATTGTCTTTTCCTAGATCCTTATTCATTCTCCATCACATCTTTCTTTGACATCATGACGTTGTCCACTTAGGTCAATGAAAAGTGGTTCAGAATAGAAATTAGAAGGTGATTTTTTTGACCGTAGCCTATGTTTGTGATGTGTTTTTCAATAAGAACTAGTTTGCTGGGAGAAGAGAGCCACAGGTAGGGAAGGTAAGTAATAACTTAGTTAGGCCGACTTCCACATTGTTGATTTTGGACTTTTCCAATGTGATGAATATAAGACAATAAGAAAATAACAGCAGTTTGATTCTTCAAGTCAAGGCTCTGAATGCACTCATGTTAACCGCACAAAGGACAAAGAGGAAGAGAGAAGAATCCATACACCCAGTAATTGCCACCGTTCGGGATTAGAGTGCAGAGACCACAACCTTCCTGTTAAATTATTCCTCCATAACATACAGTATGCCGCAGAGCGTGTGTGTGTGCATGTGCATACACAATCATACATGGGCTCCTGTACCATTTGTCTGTATTATACCTTAATGAGAGCACAAGAGCTGCTGTGCATTCACAAATAAACACAAACACGGTAAAACGATATCTCAACACTTTTCCGCTCTCGAAAACACCCATCAGCAGATTCCTGTTGTTTTCATGAATACAAATGTGCTCGGCGGCCATCAACCTTTAACCATTTTCACTCACCTTCTGCAGAAGCACAAAGCAAAAACACTTAGATGCTCAGAAGGACTCTAAAACAGCGAAATACGTATTTTTATGGGGAGGGTGCAGGCCTGCATTGAAGGACAAATGAGAAGATTTATACAGTATTTCTCCAGAGCGTTCATTGCAATTGCTCTGAATATCATATAATGTACGCTTGATGCCAGGAGAGGGAACAAAGAGGAGATGCATGGGAAAAGATGAATCAAGTGAGGGAGGTGGGAAAACAGAGAACACTATAGGCACAACATTCTTGTTCACACACAAAATACATGTATGCACAGGTACACACATGTTGAAATTGCTGTATTTTAAAGGAAAAACTAATAATTGACAGGCTGTTGAACAAAAAAATAACAGATGACTGAAATTGTGAAGCATTGTGGGATCAAGTTAAGAAGTCTTCACTTGAAGTTTTGGGAATGGAGTTGGAAAGTTTTATCTCACTCTCCTTTCTATGATACCAAATCTGATCCAATATATTTACAAAAATGGTGATTGAATATCTATTAAATATGTATCCTTTCCAATACAGATCTTTAGGATGCAAAATTGTGCTTGGCGACCTAACAGCTAACCACCATGACTGCAATTTGTATCTCTGGAGAGTAGCTCGGGGACAAAGTTCCATGTTAACACTGGTGGGAAGGTAAGACACGGACTGAAATAAAGGGTCATGTCAACTGGTTCAACAGTGTGGCTCGTTGATGTGGTTTTGATTTTTGGAAAACAATAGAGCTGTATGGAACAGAGGAAGAAGCTAAAGTTAGTGTGTCAGACTTTTGTCACATTCATTGTTCAATATTTATTGCTATTCAACCAAGTTATAACGCTACAATAAAACAGATAAACTAATGGGGGCTTTATTTCCAGGCCTCAGATATAAAGCCAGCCCCACAGAGTGAGTCCGTAACAAGATCTGTATCCCAAATAGGGGACACAAAATACAATAGAACTTATAATAAAATAATTATAAATTAATAAAATATGAACACAGGCTCAAACCACCGTCACACACCATCCTCCTCAAGCAAACACACAGTAAAGGTCTGAGTGTCTAACCTGCCTATTGAAGTGTGTATAGTGAGCTGTCCTATACAGTAATATTGTCGCAGATATCGCAGGGACGGAAACAGCAGCAGCTCGCTGAAGGCTGATATATGTGACTCACATTAATATTTGACGAGGACTGTTGACATGCTTAGAGTGTGCACTGGTCTCACAGACAGGCACACACACACACACACACACACACACACACACACACACACACACAAACACACACACATAAAGCATACTGAGAGCCTCAGATCGTCTTCACTCCAGGCGATGTGTAGGTCTTTATGTTAGAACAAAGCCCATTAATGGAGGCAAAAACAAGACAAATCTCTGTCTGAGATAAATTAACATAGTACCACACACACACACACACCCACACACACACACGTAATAGTATGGAAAGACACATAGACAAAAAAAGATGAAACTCAAACAAAACTCCATTTGCCTTTATTTTATTTGCGTGGAGGCCAACCTTTTTATTTACCTGTATTAAGATTCTTTTTTAATCAATATTACTTTAATTTTTCATTTGGAATATTACTAATTTGTACCAAAAGCATTTTAATCTTTCCTCTTTTATCCGTGTTGTCCATTGTGTACAGAGGGTGGTGTTTAATTTAACATTAAGTAATATAATGTATTATATTAAAACTTATAAAAGTCAGTACAGTAGATCAGATGTTTCTTGCAGGTCAAAGTTCTATCACTTTCCCCTTGAGGCTCTCCGTTGAACGTTTTCCACCCTACAGATGTCAGTCAGAGTATATTTGTGGCTCAATGTCTTATATAATGTGTCAGCGAGTTTCACACACCCACAACTTCTACACATCTCTGCTCTTCTTCCCAGCAGATATCTATTAAAATGTCTCATTGCTTCTTACAATTCATTTAGTATTTCCAGGAAGTGTCTTTAAATCCTTTTCTTCATACTAACACAGTCCTCGTTCTCTCTGTCTCAGCGTGAAGGGACATTGACAAATTGCTGTTGACCCCCATCACAGCTCTCTGACCCTGTCAAGTTTTTTTCTGAAGACTGAAGGCCAGCAAGAGACACGCAGAGAGAAGGCAAAGTGCAGACAGCTGATCTCAAAGAATTAGCGGAATAAGTAGTATATGGCACGAAATGAGAATTAATGCGCTTTTCCATTCACTACAGTTATGATAATAGGGAAAAGGGTGCACGGAGATAAACAGTTGGTGGAGCTAATTCTCCAGTCGGTGCCAATAAACCATTTCAGAGCGCAATGAAATGATGTAATTAAAATAGCTCCAGTCAAATCTCAAAAACGTGATGGAATCATGACATTCCTGTTTCTTTCATGTATTAATGTGGTGGAGGTTTCAGTCTCCTCATCGCTTCACAAAGATCGGATGTTTTCAGCCCTTCAATGCAAGCTTGAGTGACATTTAAGTCTTTTTTTATTAATATAATGTGCATTTGTGTTGCCTCCTCCAATGAATCGCCACCTTATCGTGGTGGAGGGGTTTGGGTGCCCCAGTGATCCTGAGAGCTGTGTTGTCGGGGGCAAGAGCGCCGCTGTTCTGGAGTTCTCCCCGGAGAACGAGAGGGTCGCCTCTCTACGACTGCGAATCGCAGGGGGAAAGTCTCTGACTGTCATTTGTGCCTATGCACCAAACGGCAGTTCGGAGTACGCGGCCTTCTTGGAGTCCTTGGGTGGTGTTCTGGAAAGGGCGCCGACTGGGGACTCCATAGTTCTTCTGGGAGACTTCAACGCTCACGTGGGTAACGATGGAGAAACCTGGAGGGGTGTGATTGGGAGGAACGGCCTGCCCGATCTGAACCCGAGTGGTGCTTTGTTGTTGGACTTCTGTGCTAGTCATGGACTGTCCATAACAAACACCATGTTTGAGCATAGGGAGGTTCATAAGTGTACTTGGTACCAGAACACCCTAGGCCAAAGGTCTATGATCGACTTTGTAGTTGTGTCATCAGACCTGCGGCCGTATGTCTTGGACACTTGGGTGAAGAGAGGAGCAGAGCTGTCAACTGATCACCACCTGGTGGTGAGTTGGATCAGGTGGCGGGGGAGGCTGCTGGACAGACCTGGTAAACCCAAACGTGTAGTGAGGGTGAACTGTTCCCATTTTCAAAAAGGGGGACCGGAGAGTGTGCTCCAATTATAGGGGCATCACACTGCTCAGCCTCCCCGGGAAAGTTTACTCCAGGGTGCTGGAAAGGAGGCTCCGTCCGATTGTCGAACCTCAGATTCAGGAGGAGCAATGCGGATTCCGTCCTGGCCGTGGAACAGCGGACCAACTCTTTACCCTTGCAGGTCTGTTGGAGGGTGCATGGGAGTTTGCTCATCCAGTCTACATGTGTTTTGTGGACTTGGAGAAGGCCTTCGACCGTGTCCCTCGGGGAGTCCTGTGGGGGGTACTGCGGGAATATGGGGTACCTGGTTCGTTACTACGAGCCATTCGGTCCTTGTATGACCAAAGTGAGAGCTGTGTCCGGATACTCGGCACAAAGTCGAGCTTGTTCCCAGTGCGTGTTGGCCTCCGCCAGGGCTGCCCATTGTCACCAATCCTGTTTGTGATTTTCATGGACAGGATTTCAAGGCGCAGCCGGGGGGAGGAGAGTTTCCGGTTTGGGGACCTCAGAATCACATCCCTGCTTTTTGCAGATGATGTGGTTCTGTTGGCTTCTTCAGAACGGGACCTTCAGCACGCACTGGGGCGGTTCACAGCCGAGTGCGAAGCGGTCGGGATGAGAGTCAGTACCTCCAAGTCTGAGGCCATGGTTCTCTTCCGGAAAACGGTGGATTGCACCCTCTGGGTTGGGAGTGAGTCACTGCCCCAAGCGAGGGAGTTCAAGTATCTCGGGAAAGGGAAGAGTTCATCTCGGGATCTTATTCATGAGTGAGGGTAAAATGGAACGGGAGATGGACAGGCGGTTCGGTGCAGCGTCAGCAGTGATGCGGGCGTTGTACCGGACCGTTTTGGGAAGAAGGAGCTGGGGTAGACCCAGAACACGCTGGAGAGATTATATATCTCGTCTGGCCTGGGAACGCCTCGGGGTTCCCCTGGAGGAGCTGGAAAGTGTTGCTGGGGAGAAGGATGTCTGGAGGACCCTCCTTAGCTTGCTGCCCCCGCGACCCGGCCCTGGATAAGCGGAAGGAGATGGATGGATGGATGGATGGATTTGTGTTTGGCGATACATCAACTTTTAAGCCACAGCCAAGCATAAGATTTATCTTTTGCTATATTCTGACATTTAACGTGTTTCCGCTCACAAATTGAATATTCATTAAAACAGATGATATTTTCAAGAACAATGCACATTCAGCGGCACTGTTAATGTGCCAAAATGCCAATGTAAGCAAACACATTTTTTCAGCAGCTGTTTGTTGGCCAGAAAAATTGTTTTATGATTAATTTACTACCCAGAATGCTCTAGCTGGATACTGTAAAATGGCAAAAAACACCAAAGCTGCATTTCAACAAGCTTGGTTTGAAAAAGCTGCAGCCATAAAAAAAAAGCTGAATAGAATTAAACAACATAACTAATTACTTCACACAGGAAATAACTATTTTGTGCACAAAGGTCAATGATACATCAGCAGCATAAACCTGAGTTACAGAGTAGGAAAGAAGTCCAGTAGAAAGGAAAGTGGAAATCAATTGTAATTTTATGAACCTTTCATAGAGAAACAAGGTTACAGTCGGAGCACAACCCTCCACATTGCAGTGATCAGCTGATGTTATGTCAAAGTTTGGACTCTTGCTTTTTTTCTGCATTGGCTTCAGTTTTCAGAACCGGAGGTTGTCGCCTGGTTCCACCAAACAAGGAAAGTAAATTCGTAAGTAAGTATTGAAAGCAGACTCAATCATCCCTTTTTGTGATAACCTTTTAATGTGAATTTACAGTGACTTAACACAAGAAAAGTAGATGTGGCAAGAATTAATTAAAGACTAAAAAACAACATTTATGTTAAAAAGGTGGTGTGTCTGCGAGATATGATTCAGTTGTTGAACAGAAGTGTATGTTATGCTATGTTATTTACCAGGTGAGCATTTACAGTACAGGTAAGTCAACCACACTCAACTTTTACCTTGCTGTTTTCGGCGAGAGTTATATTTGTTCAATATTTTTTCAGATTCGGCATTTACTTGAAGTTCAGCTTTTATTTTGAGGATTTATGGCAAGAACTTTTCTTAAAATGTTTAGATAATCAACAAATGATTATTTTGATTATCAATTCATTTGTGATACTGATCAATCAAATGATCTTCAAATGTCTTGTTTTGTCCGACCAATAGTGCACAACTAAGAGAGGATCTTTACTATCATTGCAAATTAATAAAAACCAGCAAATAAGCCAAGTATTGAAATTGTTGCTATTTATTACAAATTGACCAATTTACTAAGTTTTATTAGTTTTGGTTTTTATTAGTTTTTGGAAATTCCACATGGTTTGCTTTGAAAGGCACCGACAAACGGCATTTTCTTTTTCTCATTGATTGACATTACTCACTGACAATACTTATTGCTGTTTGAAGGGAATATAACTGCACAACCACAATACAACTCAATACAACATAAATACTGTATGCGCCCTAATCTAAAACCACCTTTGAGAAGATACCTTTAAAAAAAATAAACTGTGTTATGCAGAGGGTTTTGATGAAAAATTGTAAAAGCAGGAACAGGAAATGAAAGCAACAGAAAAGGGCACCAGTTTCATTATGAGGGAGAATTTGATATGAACATACATTATACATATGCCCATTCCTACAATGTTAGCTATGACCTTTGATAACCAGATCCAAGACTGCAATATTTTCAGCAGGCAGCTCTTGATATGCGACAGGAACCAGGCGAGAACAAAGCAGCAGCAGACAAAGAAGCTGTGCGGTACGCTTGTGTCACTGCATCTTGGTGAGTCCCTACATGAATATTCATGACTATAGAATGTGTGTGAACATGAAGTGTGAAAGATTGTGAAGTTGTGAAGGCGGCTGTTTCTAAACATTCTGCGAAATGGTGATAATAAAATAGTAGAGCGGGAATCCGTGGAACCACACTATCAGTTCTGTGTTGTCCAAGCTGCAAAGGCTGAAAAGCTCCATAAACACCAGCCCGACATACAGTATGTCACCCAGGGGTGCCATGGAGCATAAACCTGCAGCACCTGAATTTATGCTCCTTTTTCAAAGCGTGGATACATTTCCAGAGAATAAAACAGAGAGAAGCAGGAGGCTGATGTACCTTACATAAACATGCAGGTCTATCAAGGTAATAATGTGATTCTTTACTGATCCCTAAAGGTAAATACAGTTTCCACTCACTCCACTGTAGCATGCAAACATTAGGTTAAGCTTGCAGAGTCGCTTTGGGTAAATGTGGCAGCAATTCAGTGCCTTGCTGGACGGCACTCCAGACTGATAGGTTGAGAAATGCAAGACTTCTGGTTGTGCAACAGTTTCTCTGGTCTCACAATACATAACATCACGTTGCCATAATGTGATCAACTACAAATCATGACGAAAGACAAACGATGTCTAAAGCTGGAATAATAGTTCCCATGTAAATGCAAACTTTCATTTATTTCTCATACCTTATAAGGGATTTGAAAGGTGTTTTCGTTATTGAAACTCAGCTATCACATTGGCATTAGTATCTGCCTTTAAATTTTTTTTCATTTTCCACCGCGTAAAATCTAAATTTTCATAACAAGGCCAAACATCCCTCCGAGCTGTGCTTAACCTGTCTATGGACAGGTGATTGTTTACCTGTTGGAGTATGTTACGTTACTGAGCACATAAATGGATCCTTCTTCTGAATAATTTCATTGAAATGGTTTTAGATCACCAACAAACCCAAGCTGGGACTCAACCTGACAGGAATCCACCATGTAGCTGGAGGCCATTACACCTGCTTCTCACCGGTTCACTTCATTTACATTTTCCCTCCCTCCGACCTCGTTCAGTTAAAGAGCTCCAGCAGCTTTCCTGTGGACTGAATCTCCCCCAGGCTGAGCTGTGGATTAATCTTTTTAGGGGCCTCCACTGGCTGGCCAATGGGCCATTAAATTGAGAGTGAGATAAATAGAAAGATGTAGAGGAAGGAAAAGCTTCATTGTCCCCTCAGCGGGGAAGCAGCACAACAGATGGAGTCATCTGGGCTTAGCCGTGTTATTTTATTATTTAGTTATATTAGCCATTCATAAATGCATACAGAGATCAAATACACATTGTAAAACAGAGAGCACTTATAGAGCATATATTCTCCACAGCTGACGTCCTCTAAATGTCTCTCTACAATACTCCAAAATGATTTCAGAGATTGAAAATGTAGAGGATAAATGCATTAGATATTTTTTTCATTTCAAACTAAGTGCATTAGTTCATGAGAAAAAAATACAAATGTTTAAAAAAAAGGACCCATATTTTAACATAAAAAAATGCAAAGTCTTAAACAAAAAAGAAACATTTGGTCTTTCACACAGTTAAGGTTTTTTGAGATATTCTGCCAACTAACATGAGTCACCAAGAAAAGAGTGTCCAAAAGGAGACATTTTTATTTCCTATAATTTAGTTTCATCACAGCGACACCTGTCTTTGTATTAACCAGTTGTTTGACCAACATTAAAAGAGCCTTTTTTGACGTACAGCCAATCCAATTTATATATATCTTACTGTATTTGCATAAAGCAGTAATAGTCACAGTTCTTATCTTTGGTCGGCGTTGACACTGACAAATAGCCAGACAGGAGACTAAGATGCAACATTACACATTAGCATTCCAGTTAATGTCTCCTTCTTATCTACAAACATGGACACATGTCTTATGTTGCATTTTAGCTTGCTGAAAAATAAACCGGACCAGTAGTGCGCCGCTCAGTAGTATAAAAATCCACTATCAATTTGACTGTAAAAACAGTTAAGATTACAGTTGGACTTTAAGTTTTGATAGTTGATAAAAAATTGCTCTGCTTTCCTTACTGAGATGATGAACCTTTTCATATCGCTCTCCCTCTCTTTCCAAGCTGTCTTTTCACTCACTACATCAGTTCGCCGGCTAATTCCTCTCCTGTAGTGGCTACTGAACGTAATCACCCCTTCAGTGTAGATTAGGCCGAGTGCTCCCTCTCCCTCCGTCCAGAAACCTTGAGGATCAGAGGAGCGCTGATCGTCCTCCCTCCCTGCTCTCATTAGCTAATTGAAATGACTCTGTCTGGGAATGGGAGCAATATGTCGGCCTAACGAGGGAGCTGTTTGGAAATGATTTGGGGGGCAGACGCCGTCCTTCGGAGGGACCTATCAGACCGTAATAAATGGAAGGGTTCTCTGGAAACACATTTCAGGTGCGGCCAATGACATTCACACTTCTTATGAAGGGATGAAGCCGGGCCCTAATCCCTTCTTTTGTGGCTTAAAGTCCATTCAAAGGGGAGATAGTGAACTTCAACACAGCACAAAATGTCAGATAAATCCTATGTGTAGGTGTTTTCACCATTAAAATCCTGGACTGTTCATCCAACAGCTCACTGTGAACTTTGAACTTGTTTACAAGCAACAAAACAGATTTCCATCATTTTCATTAAATTGCATCGAATGCAGAGAGGAAACGGTCTTGACCATGTAAAAAACCTTTAACTCTTTAACAATAACACAATACAGCTGGGGACATTATTTTAGCCTGAACATTAGCTGCTGAATTTCCAATGCTAGTCCTAACCCTGAACTTTACCTTGTCATAATTCTCACTTTTCTTGTTATACAAGCATATTGAATAGATTATTATTAAAACTTAACTTACAAACAACACAAAATGTTAAGGATTGAATTTCGTTCGAACTCTTCACCGGGATGATCTGTGATGGGCCCAGTGGATGACATCCCGCCCTTAACCTCTAGAACCCTCAGACAGAAAGATATTCATTGGCTCTGACTGTATTAATACAGTTCAGCGAGAAAACATTTGACCACAACTTGATTGAAATCCCTGAAATTGTCTGCAGCAGCACTGAGGTGTGTGTGTGCGTGTATGTGTGTGTGTTACACTTCCATGCTGGCTAAGACAGACACTGAAGGATGGAATGAGGGAGCGCTGCAGGAAAGAGGAGGAAAAAGCAATTAAAGCATCTTCCCTCATGCTCGATGCTCACCTGGTCTCATGGGATGGTACAAGCACACACACACACACACACACACACACACACACACACACACACACACACACACACACACACACACACACACACACACACACACACACACACACACACACACACACACACACACACACACACACACACACAAACGGTCCACCCCCAGGGGAAAATGAGCTGATTAGGGTGTCAGACAGGTTTATTAGGTCTGTGCGGACGAATGTGTGTGTCTGTCAGTGGTCACTGTCAGACAGCCGCCGCATGGCGAGCAGCACAGCTGGGTCATCTTGTTTATAATTAAGATAAGACTAAGAGGCTGCTGCTATCGCTCCTCTTTAATTTCCATCCCCCCCCTCCCTCCTCCTCTCTTTGTCTGCTCCTTCTTCTTCTCCTCCTCCCTTCCCCCCTCCTGCCTAGATTTCCCATTTCTCACAGTCTTCTCCCATTTGGTGGTTACTACAGTTACAGGTTACCTCGGACAGGTTACACCTGCTCTGATCACCAGATTACCTGAGTGAAAACTTTAGCTAGAGAGACTGTTTGTGCATAAAGAGGAGAAAAGGGAAGAAAGATGAACAAACAAAAAAGATAAACATAGAGAAAAAGATAAATAAGATGGGTAAGAAATGCAGAAAGACAAAATGAAACAAATAAAATGATGGAAAAATTACAGAAAGACAAAAAACAAAGAAGGATGAAAAGAATTAAAGAGAAAGAAAGAAAAGAAAAAGTCAAGAAAGACAAAGAGAAGAAGACAGAAACTACAGAACGACAAAGAAACTAAAGAAAAAGCAAGATAAAATAGACAGAAGAGTAGAAAGATTAAGAAAAGAGATCAAGAATCAGAGAGGGCTCATTTTTCATGCAGGTTTACAGCAGTTGCACAGTGATATTATCTGCTTAGCGTGACCGTATGTGGATGTATGGCAGACAATAAGAACAAAGGATCGTGAGAATGTGAGCAGTTCTATAAGCAGGGCTGTGGTGGAATTTAAGGAGGTGGTTCTCAACGTCCTGAGCTAAGGATGGTGAGCTCCCACCGGGTGCTATATCTAAATGGTAATCTTAATGGTGTCCTCGCTCAGAGGCAGAGCTGGACTCTGGGAGCCTGCAGAACGCCTCAGTGATGTCACTTAAGCCTGCATAAATCAATATTTTTGATAATGAAATTGAATCAAATGACTGTGCTGTGTGTACCGCTGAACCCACTGAGAATCAACAACTCTTCCGTTTTGGGCAGCCTTTAGTCTTGTTTTAGGTCATTATTTAGTTTAGGTTGCCAGTTGGTATGTTTTGGCATTAAGTTGTCAATCACTAAATGACAGACAGGTTAAAGCCAGAATTATACTTTATACTACAAATTGCAGCTTTAAAATAACCTGAACATTACTTTTTGTAATATATACACACATATATGTGGAGTGTGCACTATGTAGTGGTCTATGGGGCTCTTTAATGCTTGATTTATGCTCCTGCAACTGCGCACCTTTGCATTTTTAGCTGGCAGATGCAGGCACCTTTCGCGCATGCCAGGCATT
This sequence comes from Anoplopoma fimbria, assembly GCF_027596085.1. Taxonomy (NCBI): domain Eukaryota; kingdom Metazoa; phylum Chordata; class Actinopteri; order Perciformes; family Anoplopomatidae; genus Anoplopoma; species Anoplopoma fimbria. Next base: position 6,226,084 of record NC_072456.1, read on the forward strand.
CATAGTTATTTTGGTGGTTTGCAGGTAGCGTGTTATTTCTTTTTGATTTCAAATCCTTTGAGAGGCAGTCTTTGATTTATTTGATAGGTGTGATTCAAGAGTTCCATAATAAGTTTAGCACAGCACAACTCAATTGCTGGAGAAACAATCATGGAAGAGTTGGCAAATGAGGAGCTCATCAGTACGATTGGTGTTGTTATTGTTGCAATTTAAATCTTAAATCCCATCTATCGGCCCTGATGTCCAATCAAACTTCTGGGGCTTCCACAGTGCCTGATTTGTAGTCACATTTTCAGGAGAAGCACAGTGAGCTCTCTTGGAGCTCTGCAAACCCTCTCTGCAGCTTTGCGAGAGTATAAATTAGGCATTACGCGCAAGAGTTCTTAATCTAAATTCTATTGATGCTGATGTTGTGATGTGTACCATGTTTGATCTCTAAGTGTAGCACGTCTGCATGCTAACATGTTTCTCGGCACTTAACACAAAGTTCAGGTTTGTTTTTCTCATTTCACATTGGCATTTTGGTAGAAACAGACCGGCACTAAGACCTGGAATTTAAAGAAGAAAAAGTATTCAAAAATAAAACCACATTTTAGATGCATCTGTTAACATTCAGACACCTTATAAACTGATAAACCCCTAATCCTCTCTATTTTTCCAGCACAGTGGTTTACACATATTGCCAGATAAATCCTGTGTATTTCTACACCCTGAAAACCTGCATTCTTTGTCCGATTAACAGGAACAGGAATGAACTTTAAAATGTGTCACAGTGAACTGCCGTATTCCTCAGCTTGTGAGGAAGTGAATGAGCTTTAAGGGGCAATTTAATCACAAGATGCATTTTAAATTCTTAGCAAAAATACCTGGAAACCTTTTGACATGCCACACAGTGCTTTATACAAGGCATTCTCCTCGCTGTAATTGTCGTCATTATGACATGGCGCCCTTATAGTTCACACTGTGAAGAGTTTCGTGAAGGATCTGTGAGATCAAAGCTAAACACAACACGCTCTTATTCCATCAAAGACACCCGACAGCGGGATTTTTTTACTCTTGTCACCACGCAGACAAGGCAGGGTACGAGGGTTAGGGTGAGACAAGTAAATGGAGCTGTTTGCTGCTGAACATGACTTCCCCCGGCTCGCTAATTTGCACGACTTGTCCACGTTGAGAGCATTCAACTCACATAATTACTGCCAGGGCTTTTTTAAACAACAACAAAATGGAATTTGTGACTGAGTGCAATTATTCCCCTGAAACTGGAAGCTCCTCAACTATTTGACTTTGTCACTTTGATAGCAGTTTTTTTTGTTGTTTTCTTTTCACGTTTTACGTGCAGCGCGCGTAAATCACCCGCCGCTCGACTCGACAAACAAACAAAGAGAGGCCAAAGGAGCACGAGAGCGCCTCGTCTCTCTCCCCTTCCTCCCTCTCCCTCTCTCGGCACAGCTTTCAGCTGGGTGATTAATGAAACATGTAACTCATTTATCATCGCTAATGTCACTTTCCTTAAGACCTGATTTTAATGCTGACCTAGTGGAAAAGACATCTCTGTGGATGAGAGGGGAGGGAAAAAAAAAAAAAAGGTAGAGGGAGAAGCAGCTTGCAGCCCAACCTTGAAATGTCTGTCCCTGTCATATGTGGACGAGTGTGCATGTATGTGTGTGTGTGTGTGTGTTAATGGGGTGATGTTGGACTATTAAAACCATTAGCGCTGATCTTCCCGTCACAGGCGTCCGTTCAACTCTGCAGCTTTTGATTCAGTTCAGAGGTCTCCTTCTCCGAATCTTTCCCCCTTATACTCTCACTGCAGGCATGCTATTATATATTTATGCACATTTTGCTGAACGTGTATGTTGTCAGCGGGCCAATTCACATTCAATGAGTATCTTTACTGTTGCCTTGGCTGCTCAGATTTCTGCTCTGCCTCACTGAACGTGTACCACTTTACTACTTTTTGAAGCTGATCATTTTGTAAACCTTGCAGCTCCTTCCGTCTTCCATCACTATTGCATTATTATTGCGTTTTTCACATCTATTTCTTAATGATATTAAACTTAAAGAGTCTGCTCCTTTAGTTTCATATTATAGAGAAAAAAATTGGCTTTTTTTTAAGGGGATTATTGCGTTCTTTAATATCATTATGAGGACATTTTTAATTAATAGAATCATTTAAATGCATTACCATATATTGATATTGTGACATTTATCCTGTAATTCAACCCTTATTTTGACTCTTAGGGGACAAACTGAGCTACAAGAACTGTCTTTTACAATTGTGAAAGGTCTTACAAAACTATTTACACAGAATTATTGCGTGGGAAAAAATGGACATAAATCCAAATATCTTAAAATTTTAGTCCAACCATTCGAAAAAATTTGTGGAGAAAAAAATAAAAGTGCAATATTCTATCAAATCTGAAATGTACATGTTACTACAGTACATGTGTGAATTGGAGTGCATCCCAGCTCTGCTCTCTGGTGTGTTGTTAGGAGCTATGGGATCTGGTAATGGAGTCAGAAAGGGAAGAAGAAGAAAAGACGACAGTGTGTGAACAGTTACTCTAACACCCTCTCTCTCTCTCTCCCGTTTTATTCCCACTCTCTCTCTCTCTCTCTCTCCCTTCAGTAACAAGATGCGTCTCGCTCTCCTTCACCCTCCCCACCTGCTTGCCCCTGTATGTGTGTGTGTGTGTTTCTCCGGTTATTAAGCTGCTGTCAGTGGGAGGTATGGCGCTCCATCCATTAACCCTGAGCACCTCTGGGCCCCTGGCCACCCTCTGTACACACACACAAACACAACACACATGCCAACACAATGACACACACAGGGCCACAGGAAGTCTTGTGGTACATACGCTGCTCTGATGGAGGGCATCTTTTGCATTACTGAGGTCACTGTCCACCTGCCTGTGAGTCACAAACACACATGCTACAGTGTACAAGGAAGCAACACACTATGTAAAGTGCAGGCTGATTGCTTTATGCATAAACAGTACAGGGCTGAGCTGGGCTGCTTGGCAATTTTTGCTATTCGATTTCGGCCAATAAATGTAACTATTGGGATTAAAGGGACAATGTTTAGTATTCAGGTGGATCTATTGGAAAAATTAAATATAATATTAAAAAAAGAAAATAAGAATCGTTTGTTGTTTCGTTTCCTTTAAATGAGCAGTTACTATCTGCATATTAAGCGGTTCCTCTTCACGGAGTCCAGTATGTTGCACCGCCATGTTTCTACAATAGCCTAGAACTGACAAGCACTGGCTCCAGATTGGGCCATTTGCATTGCGTTTTTCCATTGGCCACCGTAGTTCTCCTACACGCCTGGCACACAGGAGGAGTTTCAGTTGGTTGCAATCTGCAACCTCCAGGCTAGATGCCGCTGTTAGGATTAAGTGTTTTTATTTTCACTTTTGTATGTTTACTTGGGTCCTGAGTTGCTTAGTATAATTAATCTAGCAGGGTTGTGTAAACGTTTCTATTCTTTGTTCATTAATTGGGTAGCAAATGTAAAGATTGACCAGAGGATGAATAGAAAAGGGTTCATCCTCCCGAAAGTGTGAGGCATGTTAAAAATTGTTGGCATTTTAACATGTAAGCATGCCATGCTAGCAGTAATCTCAAAGTACAGCCGAGCCTTACGTTTGGTCATTAGATGTCAAAAAGTGGACATCTTGACCTGTTGGTGACACAAGATCGCTAGTCAGGAAATCACAAAAGACACTTGGATTTCTAAACCGAAATTCACAGCAACCCATTGAACAGTTTTTGAAACATTTCCCTCTGGAATAGTTTTGGAGCATAAGACAGACCTACCAGCACTGCTATCTTTGGAACAAGCCGCTGACGTAGCTAATAATAAAGTTGCCAAAAAACACTGTGACCAAGCGCAAAACGGCGCCTTTATGGATTAGTAACTATATAATTAAAAAGAAAACTTCCACCCATGAAACACTCAAATGTTAATTATTTTCTTTCTTTGACATTGCTAAAACAAAGTTTCACATTTGTGAACAAGTTCATTTTATTTTTATGGCTGGAAGAGGAACTGTGACATTCAGCCCTGGTCTCCCTTGTATTCATCCACAGAGAGACACTTGTGTTACTACCAGGAGGACATTTGCACATCCTGACAGATGTTGGCTGTTACACAGTCCGCCGTCAACAGGTTTACTGCACTCATGTGTAGCATTTCCACACACGCTGAAGTGCCCTCGTCTTTGTGTGAGAAAGAGCTGAAGGTCAAGTGATATAAAGCAGAGAGACAGAAAAAAAAGAGAGATATATAAAGAGGAGAGTGCAGGGCAGCATGAGACAAAGAAAAAGGCAATGCTCACAAGGTTAAGGCAACATCACATGGTGGAGAGCAGGGTGGAGCAGAGACGTACAGTGTACTGTATATAGACAGAAAGAGTGGAGTGAAGCTGGTAACATTAAATATAACATAATCTACTATATTTGATTTGATATTGGTAATGGGACCAAATACTTGAGACGACTGTACTTTAGAAACCTTGCAGATTTTTCACTGTGAGATTCAAATCTGGAAAATATCCCGAGAGTTAAATCAGCCTGATACGATAACTCTCGACCAATCAGCAAGAATTTAGAAGGCAATATGACTCAAACATGTCTCCAAACTCATGGCAAAACGTCCTATACACAAGACACAGAGACAGAAGAAGCATCAATGATGCAAGACATGAAGATGGAAGCGGGAGGCAGGCGTTGCTCAATGATGAACGAAGCCTGAAGCCTGGATCTTCTTTTTCCAACAGGTGTTGGGGGAAAAAAGGGATCGGGTCGTCTTATGAGAATAACGATGGGCTTGTTAAAGCTAAAACTGTGGCCGCTACCACGATGTCGACTGAAAATGGTGTGAACTAGTCGCACACATCGGTTACTACTGATTGGTCATGGCAAGTCAAAAACCAAACAGTCCTTGTAGGGTTGCAGGTTTGACACAAAGTCATTCGTTCCATTGTTACAATGAAAAAATATTGATTCTTTGAGCTTTAAGAAAACTGCATCAATTTACTGTTTAAAGACCGCAAATAATATATCATTGCTCTAGCATGATATCATGTCACAATCCCAAAATTCTAGAAGATATCTACTCACAATATTGATTATTTGACAATATACTGCTGAGCCCTATACACACACACACACACCACACACACACACACACACACACACACACACACACACACACACACACACACACACACACACACACACACACACACACACACACACACACACACACACACACCTTGAAAGACTCAGACCACGTCTTTGTCTCTGACGCAGGCAGACTGTGAAGAAATGCGAATGTGTCCAAGCTGAAATCTGATCACTGTAAGTGTGTGTGTGTGTGTGTGTGTGTGTGTGTGTGTGTGTGTGTGTGTGTGTGTGTGTGTGTTTTGTGTATGTGTGTGTCAGTGTTTTTGGAAGGCAGAAGACCTTGGACATCAAACATTTATGGTGGTTGGGCCGCGGCGTCGGGAGCTACATGTGTGACAGCAGCAGGCGAGGCTTCAGGAGGAGAGCGGCATGAAAAATGGATGAACCTCCGCAGAAAAAAGGGACCATCTATTCTGAGAAAGAGATAAGGAGGCCAGGAGGAGGTGGAGGCAGCCAAGGGGTGGGTAGGTGGTGGTCTGTGTGTGTACTATGTGCGGGAGGATGTCAGTTGTCTAGTTTCGCACTTTCAGGAGTCAGAGGACAACGCTGCAAAGCGAGGTCAAAGGGTTGGTGTTGGGAGAGTTTGTGCGTGTGTACAGGCTGAGGGTCAGTGTGCTCTCTCAAAGAATGTTCCCTTCATCCGTCTTTCTGAAGAGCTGACACTTGTTTCTGAAGGGGGTTTCTGTTAGTATCCTATCATATAAATGACTATTATTGTAGTAAATGGTCAAATCTGACACGTCATTATATCAACATAGACTTTTACTAAACTAGCAACTTGACCTGAACTTCTTATACCTAGTAAAGTGGAAAAAAAGTGGGGAAAAAAATGAATGCCCCACACATAGTTTGTATGCTTGGTTTATTTATTTTTTTGGTACTTAAATACTTTGGCATATGACTACTTTAAGTCCCACAGTTAAGCGTTCGTGCAATGAAATGTTGGAACGAATAGACAAGGCGCTGTCCATAGTGCTGAAACACACTCAGTAAATACATTCTGAGGCAAATAACATCACTGGGACTGGTGATGTAATGTAACAAAAACGTTTCCCGGTCTAAAATATGTTATTTCATTTTTAATATTTTACTTTCATCTGGCGACCCCTTTAAGGGTCCCGACCCCCATGTTGGGAATCACTGACCTAGTAGATGGTCGGTAGGACAAAAAAAAAAGTGCTGATAAGGGATGATGACAGTGACACAATCTGACAGTAATATTAGATAATAAACTGTATTCTAGCTAGTGTCTTTTATTACTGGTGATCAGACAAAGAGGTAAAACCCATCCAGAAGAGTCCAGAAACCAGACTGGGTTCATCCAAAACCACAATACTACTGCATGTAAATATACAGTATATTGGAGCACTACGGGTATCATATTTAGCGTTCATAAATCTGTTATAGAGCTCATCTAGATCTACAAGGACAAACTACAGATACTTCAAAAAACTGATCATAATCTAGCTGCTAATGTTTAGCATTTTGCGGTTTTAATTTTAGCTAATCTTACGTGCCCTTTTATTCTCTTTGTCTTGTGATTTTTTTTTCCACTTCTTTAATAACTACAATTAAAGAATGAACCCAGTCTGGTTTGTGGCCTCTTCTGGGTGGGTTTTACCTCTTTGTCTGATCACCAGTTATGATATATAAATATATATTATATTATAAGACAGGAGCTAGATTACAATGAATCCTCCAAACTTTAACTATCAGACTGTCACTGTAAGCATCCGTTTTCTGCACTTTTTGTTTGTCCTACTGACGTTCAGTACTATGGACAGCGCCGCACCTACACACCCAACCCCTTATTTAACCATATTCATTCCACCATTTTATCGCACAAACGCTTAACTGTGGGACTTGTAAGATTCGTGAAGCCAGCCTTACAACCTTTTGTGAAGCAAACCTTACAACCTTCTTTTGAAAAAAAAAAGTGAATTATTATTCTAATCATTCTGTCCCTTTCAAGGTTCATAGTTGGGTAACGTGATGACTGTTCAGTTATCTAAGATCCCAACTTCACCAACTGACTATGAGGTGCGACTATAAACTCTGTGGAAAGACAAGGGAGCACAATTTGTGTTAAATCAGCAGAGATCCGAGACTCCACGTGTTAATAAAATTCCCACCAGGTCAAATGGACAAGATCAAGACCACTTAACAGTGGTCAAGAGAAGTGAAGAGAAGAGGGGGCGCAGAAGGGGAAATTGCCATTCAGCTGAGCATTCGCAGGTGGATGGATAGGTGGGTGGGGGGTGGGGTGGGGGTGGTGCTGGTGCTGGTGGAGGAAGAGCCGGAGTTAAGTGGCATTAATGAGAAAAAGAAGGGATCAGAGCGAGGGAGTTCGGCTCGGAGGCAGCAGAGATAAGGAATTAGCAACGGAGGAGCAATCGTCTGAGCTGTCAACTGCAAATGGAGGAGAGGTGTGTGTGTGTGTGTGTGTGTGTGTGTGTGTGTGTGTGTGTGTGTGTGTGTGTGTGTGTGTGTGTGTGTGTGTGTGTGTGTGTGTGTGTGTCAGAGAGTGAGCGCACTGAGTTGGAGTACAGGATGAGTGTGTTTGTGTCGGCTGGGTGCAATTAGTCTTATCAGGTATGCAGTAGAGCCGTAATAAAAGCAGCTGTTTGGCATATTTAACAGGCTGGTTGACTGACACCTTCAGGTAGACAGGCTGCTCTCAAGGGGCTTTGTCTTAAACCTTCTAATATTTAGAACATTACCATTATTATTTATGTATTTTGCCTTTTCACATTTTGTACTTGCTGTTGCTGTGTGATGGCTTTAGTAATTTGGGAACAGGAAAATGAGCGTCAAGGGGACGACAAAGAGAAGGTTTATTTGGGAAAATGACATTTAAAGGGTAATTGTGAGTATTTCCAATAATTCAAGTGGTCTGACTTTCAGTTTAACCTCCACATCAAGCGGTTAAGATACACTGGATAAACTGTTTGTTTGTTAGACCGAGGCTTTTTCTTTCTACATATACTGTACATACTACTGATGTATGGAGGCACAAACAAACACACAAGTCTCTGTGGACAGTATGTGCTCTCACTATATGTGTATCTTTGAACGGACGCCTATATTTGTACGTTTGTGCAGCGAAATATCTGGAGGCTAGCATCTCCAGCTGAGCCGTCCTCTCTCAGCGGGGGTCTGTGTGTGCATCCTTCTATTTTTGTCCTCTGTCACTTAAAGGAAACAAACAGCCCTGAAACCTGAATATTTTCCACCAATATGGTTTCATAATGCCTTTAAAAGTTACATAATAATGATTTTTTTTGCCAATTTAGAATCGTTTTCCTCATGGAAAAAAAGATAGTGACTTGAACTGAAGTTACTATCTTCTTATTTTGCAGTAAGACAAACACACAACCGCGTTATTGTGTATGAACCATTACATTTCCATTAAATTATTGAATTTAAGGTTAATACAGAGGCAATATAATTGTTAAATTTAATTCAACGTGAGCAAAACCACCAAGGAGATGTCATTGTTGGCTACTGTTTTGTTGGAAAGTCACAACTTGGTACACAAGTGAAGGACATTTTTATTTTCCCGTGAAGTTTCTTAACCAGATGGCCAGAAAGTGTGTCTGGAAAAGCCTTGCAAATAACAGGTGTTAAACCGCCCTCTGGGTTTTACTATGATTTCATAACAGAACACTGCTTAGCAGTAATGTTGGGTTTCCTATTAAATCGTGATGTGGGGGAGTTTAATAAAATTCTGCTTCAGGGTAGAGAGGATTTAGCCAGCCCTGCACCAGTTGGTATGGCAGAGTTAATCATATGTATTGGGCCTCTAATGAGTGAAACCTCGTATGCAAACAGTTCCTAAATGTCTCATTATCATTATTACGTCTGCTGCATGCAGAGTCCAACCTGTAATTATAATATAAAGTGCTGGAATACAGTTAATGTGCCAGGGGACACTATCAGCGAGGGGAGAGGGAAGAAAAATATGCAGCGGTCAGTTTATCTGCTGCTAATTCATTTTTTCTTTTCCTTTCTTTGTTTCTTTAGAGTAAGAAATCTCTCTTTAAGTTCTATCTATTAGCTATATCACTCCATGCTGCTTCAGAACGCGTCTTATTATTGTAAACCAGATGTGGGAAAAAGTTAATTGATTATTGGAAACTAGAGAGAAAAGTAAACGAGAAGAAGATAGAGGAATAAACAAAAAGAGGAGTAGAGAGATAAGTAGAGGCAAAGTAGAACAAAGGAAGAAGGATACACAGGAAAGTATGAGGAAGAAAAAGTGGATAAAAAGGAGAAATATGAGGGAGGTGGAAGAGGAGGAGGCAAGGAGAGGGCAGAAGGTAAAGTAATTTATATGTGGACATGTAAAACACACACACACACACACACACACACACACACACACACACACACACACACACACACACACACACACACACACACACACACACACACACACACACACACACACACACACACACACACACACACACACACCTTCCTTGACATCAAACCCGCAGGGACACCACATGCTTGCAGACGTCTCGGCGATTAATGTGTGTGTCCATGACCGGTGCTGTACCTTATTTACATACATATTACATAGAAACACATACATTTATACACACATATATGTAATTTGGCGGCACACAGCACCAGCTCAAACACACCATTTCAGGAGGCTTTTTTTGCAACAAAAGCTTAACTTTAGTTTGACATTCATGCTTCGTCCTCTGTTTAAACATGCAGCGCGAGTGTGTGTGTGTGTGTGTGTGTGTGTGTGTGTGTGTGTGTGTGTGTGTGTGTGTGTGTGTGTGTGTGTGTGTGTGTGTGTGTGTGTGTCAGACAGGTGTCCCTGCCTGAGATAAACCAATAATAACTCAGACTTCATTGCTTATCTGATTAGAAATGCTCGGAATGCAAATACACAAACACGCGACACATGCTGACGGACTGATAAGCTCACATGTCACACCGCTGCCCTTCCAAATTAAAAAAGAAAACAACAACATCAACACTGTGCATATTGATAAGTTCTACTGAGCCCTCGCGGTGCCTATCTCCCCCTTTAAGCCCATCACATTTCATACATGTCAGATAAACACAGAATAAACTGAAGATGCAGGTCACTATTGTCTCTATGCTGCATGCTAATGATGAAACCTCTTGTAGTAACAATAAGGGAGATAATAGTAATGATCCCCAGTACACTGACATGTGACTAGTGGCCAAACTAGATGGACAGGTAGCGAGCAAGCTAAAGTAGCTTTCCGCTAACTAGTGTTTCTTAACTGCTATATATAAAACTAGACATGGAGGGTTAATTTATTATACTTCATCATGTTTTAGTGAGACGCCTCTCTGTTTTCTGATCTGATGCCAATTAATTTGCTGTTAATGATGTTCTCATATTCTTTCCCTCAAGAATTACTTCCACCTACTTCTACTTTGCCATTTTTTGATTATTAAACCACTTATTGAGATACATATTTATTTAGCTTTTTCAAATATTTTTACCTCCACTGTCAGGCTTTGAATTTGACACATCTGTAGGAACTTTTGAGTTTAATTGACAATGACTAAACAAACGTCCATGTACATTTTTTAGTGCATGAGCAGAAGTGGTGAGGTATGACATGACTGTTGTTCTGATAGAATTTGTGCTATGGAAGTGAACATTACGACAGCACTGGTAATTCCACCTTCTCAATACTTAATGGCCTTCATCAGCGATGAATATACAATGCGTTTATTATGAAGTGCACCAGATTAAAGCATGTTACATGAAAAATGTAACATGCCTTTTTCAGGCATTTTTTTCATAGCGCAACATATATTGCATAATTTATTTATTATTGCAATGTACGTTTTTAAAATATTATGCAGCCATAACCTGTACGTTAGCAGGAATGTATAACTACATGAGGGGAAAGCAGCGCTCTGTTTACTTGATTTTTAAAGTGCAATTACAATATATATGTCCCTAAAATCAATGATTAGCAGAGGATAATGTGGTTTTAGAGATTTAGCTCAGCGCTAATACCTCGCAATGGACAGATGGGAATACTAATCTCAGGTGATGTGTGAAGGGGTGTGTGTGTGTGTGTGTGTGTGTGTGTGTGTGTGTGTGTGTGTGTGTGTGTGTGTGTGTGTGTGTGTGTGTGTGTGTGCCCATCAGATCCATGGCAGCCAGTGAACAGACTTTAAGTTACAATAAGTTAAAGGCGTATCACTGAAAAACATAACTGAATAAAAAAAAAGTTTATTTTGTTGAATTTCTAATATTCAAAGTGAATACAAATGAATTCCTAGACTTTGAAAATAAAAAGACCTCACTCAGTTTACATTGACAATTGTCAGTCTCGTACATGCTTGTGTGTGCTCTTGTGTCTCTACGTCTGCGAGGATAGGGAATGTTTACATTTGTGGAAAATGAGGACACCATCAATTATAAAAGCAAACACTTGTTATCAATCTGTTAACACTAACACACAACAGCCTGTAGAGGTGAGATCAGCCAAAGTGCCTTAAATTAGCAAATGATTCACACTGCCATTCCTCGTTTATTTGTTGTTTAACCTTTGAACTTGTGAGCTTGCAATTCTCTTTATTCATATAGTCACATTTTAGCATTTTATTTTAAACTTAATATGTTTCACTTTTGCTATATTTTCGGGGGTGAAAGCTGCCTTAGAATAAAAATGTATTCTGATGGACTGAGTTGAAGAAATGGATGGAACAAGCAGGCTTCAGTGTGATGGAGGCCACCGGTCATCGAGTGCAACGAGGTGTCAACACTTAAAGAAGATAAAGTTTAATATGATAAGAACTATGAGATTAGCGTGAGAGGAGAGATTAGGATGCATGCAGGAGTAGGGGAGGATGGAGAGGTGGGGTCCTGCTTTAGGAAAAATGTCCTGAGAGAGAAATTAATCAGCTCACATACGCTTCACAGGAACAACAACAACAACTTGTTTCACTCGCTACCCGATCCTTGCGTCCTGCCCGATCAGTACTGCACATGTGCCACTCTTAAAAAAAAGATCAGATAGAAGTGAGATGGTTCACTCGTTACTTCCAACATCAGCTCTGGAAAGAGGAATGCACCTGTCCGAATATTTCAGTCCCAATAACGATAGCCTTACCTGGGCTTTGGGCATCTGTCGATACAGAGTCCCGATACGATACCAGTGTTGTTTTAACACTGTATGCCCAACTGTGTGGAAGTGACTGGGATCATTCATTTATGTGTAAAACAACATCAGGATACCCAATCTAGCCAGTTAAGTCAGTATCATCAATATCTAATATCGGTAGTGACGGATCTGAAAGAAATAACAGTTAGCTGGGTCCAAAATAGATGAAGGCAGTACCTAACAAGGGAGCCATCTCGCTTTTTTCTCTCTGTCTAAAGTAGGTGCTCGCTGAGAGCTCAACTTTAACAAGAGCTGGCAAAATGTCATAAATCTGCCGATATTTTCCATCGGAAAAGCCCACCAGTAAAACTGCAACATGCACAGTATGCATGGCTTGAGTTTCAAGGGTTAAAACTACCATTGCCAATTTCAAACCAGCAACCTATTTGTTTATATTTTACAGGGTTGAACCTGAACCAGGACAAACCATAATGAAAGCAATCATATCACCATAACTCAGGATTAGTAGTTTGTTTTTGACCCACTGGAATTTGAATGTTACTCTGACTTGGCCAATACGCAAGATAAAGTATCGGAATAACTATCAGAAAGTAGAAGAGTATCAGAACATTTCTACTTTCATAAAGTTGAAAGACTTAAGAGACACAATCGTTCCTCATCAGAACAGAAAAAAGCCATAGCCTTCAGTATGGTGGACCGGAAAATTTTCCGGGTCGAGCGAAGTTCGGTGAACAATCAAGTAAAGGTATGGTTTGTACCCTTAGCCACGCTAGCTCTTCTGTGAGGTTGTACTTAGGCTAAGCTTATTATGAGATAACTCTTTAACATGTTTACATGACATAACTAACATGATGATGTTGAGCTGGTGATGTTAACCATTGCCACCATCTTAGTTTAGTGTGTCAGCATGCTGACATTTTCTTAATAGCAAAATACGCACAGTACAGCTGAGGCTAATGGGAATGTGTCTATTTTGGAGGTCTTTTGCCATAAACAAGCGGAAATTTTGAACCAATAGTGGCGCTAGATCTAAAGTCTTCTAATTAATACTATTCATCCTGAGGGGGACATGAATGTCTGAACCAAATTTCATGACAATCCATCTGACAGTCGTTGATATAGTTCAGTCTGGACCAAAGTTGTGAACAAACCAATTTTGCCATCTCTACTAGTCAAAATTCTAAACCTACATTATGTAAACAAAATCTTATCATCAGACCATTTATGCTAAAATGTGAAATATCTAGGCCAAGCTCATCCCGAGCCACAGAGGACAACACATGCTGAGAAGCACTAACCATGAAAAGTAAAATCTGAGTCGCCTTTTTAGATTCAGGACAGTGAATGATTGGGCTACCTACCAAACTGTACGCCCACCATCCCTGGAGCAAATTAACAGCATCATCTTTTTTTCCCCTGTTTCTCTTTGAATCTTCCTTTCCACTTGTGATTCCTCAAAGGATTTTATGATTCTTCTTCAAACAGCATCACATCGCTCTCCCTCATCCCCTTAAATCTCATCTCTGTCTTCCCCTGAAGACATTTGTGAAAGTAAGTAACACTTTGGATAAATCTTCTGCAGCAATTAACCCAAAAAGAAAAAATGGCTACACTCCTCAGTACGCCTCTGAAAGTGATGTGTTCTAAATTTCAATAAGAGAAGAGAGAGGGAGGCAGAGAAATCCGCTGGGTACCAGGTTCCCCGTCTCCAAATTTCTAAATTTAAACTACAATCCTAATCACTCTGCCATCCTCTCCTTCCCACAGGCTTAAAACTCAACACTGCACGTACACACTTTCAAAACCGTCCTACGCCTGGAATCCCCGCCGCCTGCTGTTTCATGTCCCCAAAATCCCCCCCCTCCCTGCTTCTTCTTGCCAGCGCTGCAGGAACGAGCCAGTGTTTCTGCGTTTGATCTTTTTTCTGCAGCTAAGTTGGGGTTTTTTTTTGTGAGGGGGGGGGATTCTGCTTCTGCTGCAGTGAGATTCAAAGGCAAACTTTTAGCCGCCGAAGATCGTGTGTTTATTTGTGTGTTTGTGTGTGTGTGTGTGTGTGTGTGTGTGTGTGTGTGTGTGTGTGTGTGTGTGTGTGTGTGTGTGTGTGTGTGTGTGTGTGTGTGTGTGTGTGTGTGTGAGAAGGGGAAGAAGAGGGAGCAGCAGGGATACAAAAAGAGAATCATTAGGATGGAGAAATGAGGGAGGGAGAGGTTATATAATTCCTCACAGCTGGAAGTAAAGAGTGCAGCAGCAGAGGGAGATGTTTTGTTTAATTCAGAGTGGAACTAGTGGGAGAAGGAGTAAGGCAGTTAAAAGGAGAGCTGCAGGACGAAAATAACATCAAAGATAAATAAATTAATCTAAAATGATTAGCCCCCAACATAAAACTGTCCAAAAACCCTGCAACAAAAGCAAAACTCACTGGCCAGATACCATCTTTTATTTAACTATGTAGATTTTATCGAGCGTATCGGTTGAAGAAATTAACCTAGGCTTAAAACCCTCTTCAAACATAATGTAAAAAAATATATATTAATCGTCAAGAAGCTAAAAACAATGCTGTTTGTTTTGTGTCTGGTAACGACGACTGTTTCGGAGGTACATATAATACACATGGTTGCTAGATGACAGTGCATAGAAAAATTGTGGAATAAAGGGTGCAATATTTCCCTCTGAAACATTTAGTAAGACAAGGCTTCCAAAGCAGAAACATATGCACTTACAAGAACTGAATTGGCTATGCACTGCTCTGATAACAACATAAAAAGGTATAGTTGGAAAGAAGAAAGAAGAAAAAGAAGAAAAGGCTAGCAGAGTTTAAAAAGACGCAGTGTTTGGTAATTAAGGTTGGACATTGGAAACAGAAATTCTTCCCTCCTCTGCCTGTTTGTGTAATGATTTTTTTCTTTTTATCACCTCGCTCTTTTAAAACGTTGATCGAACCACGAGAGAGAAATCCCTTTGTTTTCTTTTTCTCACGCTCCCTCTGTCTCTCCCTTGCTTACTCCAGTAATTGACGACGATCGGCCCTTTTTGGTGAGCCGGGATCTTCGGGGTCCGTAATGACTTTCTCTCACCTCGATCCCCTCTAATACCTACTCATTATCTTTGTCTCTCTCTGCTGCCAGTGTCGAATGGCAGTGCAGGTGCTTTGGAGGGAAAGAAACGCCACCCTTAACTGCTTGTGGATTTGCGGAGATTTAGCCTCCGCTGGTTGATATGAGCGCAGGGCTGCCAGTGCTGTCATCAAGGCCGCTCCTCACTGGTGATGGAGGTTGTCAGGTTTCCAGCCTTAGCCATCTGGGTCACGGAGGAAAAGGCATGAGCTTCCATTTCAGAATTACCCACGGATAAGGCGCTCTGAAAGATGGATTTAAAGATAGATTTACAACTCAAGAGATAAGATGAACGATATGAGAGCGAGGGAGGCGAATTATGTCGCTTTTCTGGGGCTCAAAGTTGAGGGGAATCGTAGGGTTTAAGGTTAAAAAACATTGCTTTGGCTCAGATATTGCTCCTGCTTTTTCTATTTATAAAATCAAGTAAAACGGGTCATTTTTCTACAATAGGGTTCAGTTAAAAATGGACAGAATTACGAACAAAAGGGAAGGCAAGAACGAGAAGAGGAGGGGGGGGGCAGTTGCTTTAAAAGCTAAGTAATGAAATGATAAATGGGGAGAATAAATTGCTTGAATTCAAGACGTATAACAGCATTTTCCTCAGAGGGGAGCGAAGACGGGGCTGGAGGTACGATTAGATAAGAGCGCGAGGGGAGGAATGGAGGAGAAAAAGATAAATGAGGAAGAGATTGTTTTAGAGGTAATGGGGTAGTGAAGTGGTGTTTTATTAAATGAGAAAAGTAAGTGATGGAGGGAGTGTTCGGGCGGAGGGGGTGTGGGTGGATAACATGAACCGGAGTGCTTCAAAGTGCGTGTGTACGGACGTCGGTGTGTCCTAAAACAGCGTATAATTGAATCTCTCGTGGACCCAGTTGGCGTGCACGCAGCAGAAGACACATGGGTCGGCTAATACAGGGTGACAAATGCACTCACACATACAAAAAAAAAAAGAGAAAACTGCATGCAGGAAACATGTGTTGCATCAAAAAGACTTTAAATGTCATATTTAGAACACGTGGAGAGCACAGTGCACTTCTTTAAAAATACGTTTTCTGTTTAAAGGGGAAATAAGCAAACAGAGCAGCAGATAGAAAAGGCTTCCCGCTGAGCGAAGAGACACAGAAAAATGGGTTAGAGGGAGAGAGCAACCCCAGCGGGATTGAATAATTAGCAGAGGAGAGTGACTGAGAGATGGCTGAACAGAAAGATGGAGGCAGTGAGTGCGATGAGATGGGGGAAGTCGGGGATGTGAGAAATGGGGTCAGATCGTGCAAAACGAGAAATGATGGAGATGTGAAACAGAGGATGTGAGGAAGAGAGAGTGGTGAAAAGCACAAGAGACATGTCTGACACTCTGTCAGTCTGGGGATGAGCACCACCGATTGAGATCCTGTGATTCACTGCACACTGAAGTATTGCATGCAGCAAAACCTGTTGAACCACCTGTGTAGTTTTCATTCACCATGTTTTGTTCGTATAAATAAAAATAAGTTGACCCAGTTAGAGTAATAATAGCATGATTCAATGTCAGATTAGTTATGGGAGCTGAATGCACGTGCTACGGTGCTCAAACTGACAATGCTATCATGCTGATTTTTCGTAGGTGCAATCTTTACCATGTTAAAGGATATAGCTTAGCATGTTAGCATGCTTACAGGTGCTAATTAGGGCTCGACACAAACTACATGTGAGGCTGATAGGGATTGCCATTAGATTTGCATGTGTTTTGGTGATTAAAGTATTGGACTGACTGAAATTTTGACCTGATGATGGCCCTAGACGAGAAGTCAGGGGATCACTAAAGTGGGAAGGATTCATCGTCGGAGGAACATGACAGTCTGAACAAATGTAATGGCCATCCTTCCAACAGATGTTGAGGTATTTCCAACTGAACCCAATTGGAAGACCAACACTGTCATTCCTAGAGATGCCATTGCTAAACATGTTTGGATCCCACAGGTAAGTTTCTTGGGGAAAGGAAGTATAATTTGAGAAATCTTGGTTAACATCATGTTTTTCCAACTCCCAGTATTCAACCATAATACTGGCATTATGACCAGGACCAGTACATTGTGGGTTGAACTTCAGTTCATCCGAGTCATTATTATAAGTAGGTTTGATGAAAGATTTTTAACTGTGAAGCCATCTACTACTATTTCCAGTAAGCTCAAACTAGTGCATTAAAACTTGTTCTGGTTCCCATCTGCTATGGCACACTGCCCTCCAAATAAGCCAGGGGAAGTGCACTAAAGTCTGAAGTAATTGCTCTTTCAGACCCCGGCCAAGCTCTTTCCTGTCCCATGGTAGAAATGTCCTTTCTACTTATTTATCTTGGGTGACCGAGAAGAGAACGAATCCAAACGTTTGTTCCAACTTCTGTTTCCCTTCCAAACTCATGGCCTCAAATGAGCAAAAAACACATCTTGGTGAGACTCTTGAACTTCCTGATGAAAGTCTAAGGGAACAACCTGCAGCACATTGAGCACAGAAGGTCGTCCAACTGAGGTCGAGTCTGACAAAATCTTCCAATGAGCCAGTTAGAGAGGCCCGGGGATGAATTCAAGGTTGACAGCCAGCAGGAGCTGAGAACCTGATGGGTCTAGAAGGTATTGAAGCAGCACAACAGGACAAATGAAAGTGCTGACAGAGGCTAACCTGTAAAGCTGTATCTATACTAATGATGATACAACTTGGTTTCAGTACCACTCTTTTTTGAGAAATACATGTTATAGAAAAACATGCTTTTTTCTTTGACAAAAGAGCTTCACTCATGGTTCTGTATAATTATGTTTTCAAGGGGAACTCTATCCCTTTTGCACATAATAGACTGTTTACAGGTGCTGGGTGAACAAAAACAGGATTGCACTGTTAAATCTGTTCTTTTAATAAGGGACTTGAAAGTGACAACTGTGAACCAATCCTGAGTTTATCTGGCAAGGCATTAGTCTGGGGGAATTGACATCTAACACTCTGTCACCTTAAGTTGTGTTGGTTCACAGACTGGGCAGGTTATCATGGATCACATAGAAATAATTTGGAAGGCCAAATACAGAAATCTAAAATATAATGTTTTGGAAATTGTAGGAAATCTGATTAAAGATCATTAAAAATACATTCATTTGAAACTTTGAGTACAGCTTTTAAAACTTTCTGTTCACAGACACATTTCCATGTGTACCAACACCCACGCCTAAACCCCACACATAAAAATCAACACCACATGGGTCTTCACTGCGATTGTTGACATATATAAAATCACATTAGAGGGAAAGGCTCATGGGTGCTCTTAAAACATAACGAGGGGGATTTCTTTTCCCCTTCTATTAACTCTCCACGTATGCGTTTTATCTGCACACAGCCGTCTGCCAAAGTGTGAAAAAGAGCGAAAAAAGTCATCCAATGTTAATTCAAACTGGTTTCAACCGGAGCGCTGTGATGCCAGAGGGGGGGGAACGAGGAGATGACAGGGAGGAAGTAGAATGAGGACTAAATGACATTGAGGCAACGAGAGAGAGAATGATATGGGGGAGAGAGAGCTGGAACAGAAGAGCAGAGATACAACAGAGCAATGACCAAATGAGCCAAGTGTGTGTGGTGAGTTCAGGGGCAGTTCAACTCTACCCTGGAGTGCAGAGGCAGAGGTGACTTTACACCAAGTTAATAGGGAAAAAAACCGAAAAAACAAGACCAGAAGGAAGTCCGTAGAGGCAGAGGGAATGAAAGGAGGGGCGAGAAGAGGAATGACTAATGACTGGACGGTAAATATGTCTCATCTGTGAGCTCCTCCATTAATAATACATTAGACTGTCTCTACAGAATGTTACTTTTCATCTATAATTATCTCTTTGCTCCCCACACTGTGGATCTACAGATGCAAAGCCTTCATTTCAGAAGAAGCGATTACAGTCCCTCAACTCTGCTCAAATCTCCCCTTTTCTCCCCACAGATCTGAATGGGCGTTCTGTTCAGGTGTTCCAGGAGGGAGGGAGAGCAAGGAATAATAATGAGAATGATCAGAGATAGAAAAGGCTGGGAAGTGAGATTGTGAATACAATTTAAGCATGAAGACAGCGGAAGAAAGAGGGAAAAAAGCCCATCTCTGCCTGCATCGCAAACAAAGGCAGTAAATACAGGTATTATCTGATATCTGCTGCCTTGTCTCAGGCTTCACAGGCAGATTGAGCTGCTGATTGCAGAGCAGAAAGGTGATGTTTTTCCCACAGATTATAGAACAAGACGAAGATGAGTCTACGGCCATACAAGATATTTTGATTTCACAGTTTGCTTTTGATCCTGAGCAGTTGCGGTAAAGCACACGTAAAAATGGTGGTTTTAGAACAAAGGTTTTGGAGCTGGTGATGGTACCCAATAAATGACCAAAGTCATTAGGGTACATTGTGTAGGAACCTTGTATGTTTGTACAAAATGAAGTGGCAAATCATTGCATAATAGCCTAGCTGTTTCACTGAATAATTGAATAGTTTGACCAGCTAGTGGGACTAGAGAATTTAACCTCTGGGGACCATGAATGTTTGACAGAATGTCATGACTATCCACCCAATATTTGTCAAGGTATTTTACCATCCGACTGATGCCAATATCTATAGCTGAGGGTAAAAAACCTGATAGTTAGATATTAGACATTTAATATCTGTTTTGTGTGTGGATTTCTTTTTATATATACCATATTTTAACAAGGATTTGGCAAATATGAATTCATACATGAGAAAAGTCGGCCCCCCATAACCCATTATTATGATACTTAGTCATTATTGCATGGCTTCAATGAAGCGATTGAACAAGATCCTTACCGAATATATAGTTTGCTGTATAAATTCATAATTTTATCCTATTAGACATTTGTGTGAAATGTCATAATTATCATATTTTTTACTTATGGTTTTGTGAGGTCACAGCGAGTTTTGACCACTGATTTCTAATCAATCTTCTTGAGTCCAGATGGACATTTGTGCCCAATTTGAAGAAATTGCCTCAAGGCGTTCCTAGATATCGCATCCACGAGAACGGACGAACAAGGCATAAAAATAAGTTATTCCAATACTTTTTTTATTGTATGTTTAGATGGAATAGCCCTTTACTGCTTTCAAAAGGCATTAATATATTGTCCATACGTTCTGTGAAGAATAGCTTGTTAATCCACTACTTGCTGATTAATGTATTAATTAGTAGAACGAATGAGCGTGTTAGCATAACTGCTTATGGTTAATAAATGGTGGTGATTATGTGACATCAGTCGGCTGCAGAGTGTGAAAACAGCTGAGAGCCATTAAACTTCCATAAAGACGTTTCGTCTCTGTGTGACAGGGGGAATAATGGCACTGTGGAGCAAACACACACTGATGAACACACTTTCCCACACACACACACTTTCCGACACACACACACTTTCACTCACACACACACACACACACACACACACACACACACACTCTCACACACACACACACACACACACACACCTGCGTCCATACATGCATCAGTCTAAAGCCACGCAGCGTGGCCAGGAAAAGGCAAGGTAAGGAATTCCAAAAGGTCAACAGGAAAATGTTTCCACTCAAATTACAGACATGGCAGGAACGAGGAACAAAGGAATGGAAAAAAAGAGAAATTAGTCAGGAGGAGGAAAACGCTGACCTTCGAAACCAAACAAACAAGATTGTGTAATAAAGCACCTCCAGCTATAAGGCATCAGTTGTGTTTATGCTTTGGCTTTCCCAAACACAAGCACACACTAATTCAACTGACATTGCAGATCTGTCACACGGAGGCTCTCACAACCTGAAGCATCTACGACTCAGACTCCCACGTTTCCCGACCCACGAGTCAGATACTAAACTAAAATCTGCTGGGAATTTATAATGACAAGATGAAGATAAACAGTAGGGAAACAAAGAGAACCTCACGATTAACGAAATTGTGATGAAGTAAAACACAAAGTGCTGCCTCCTTTTGAGATGATAGATGATGAATAGTGCTTTTTTAGACACTCAGTAGGAATGAATAATGGTTGCCGTGTTGGGATGCCAGTTCGTTTGTGATCCATTTCAGAATGATTTAGTAGAGAAAATCCACACCAATTTCCCCAAATATCGGCCTTTTGTGCTGTTCTATTGAGCTATAGAACGGCAACGTTTGTCAAAGTCTTATAGCATTATACCTGTGATTTTCAGGCAAAAGGGTATTATTGATGACAGTGCTTCATTTTAGGTGTGCCGGTAAGCCAGCCTGCACAATGCGAGGGCCCAAAACTGGAACAGCCTAAATAGAATCCAGGCATTATCAATGTAAGTAGTTAAACCTGTGTTGGAAAAAGAATAGCCTTAAAAACATTGTAAATACAGAGAGATTCTTCTATCACAACAATCTAACAGGCCAAATATAATTTAGCGGCTACATCATAATGTTTGAGAAGATGCGATGGTTTTGTCCAATATGAAAGACTTCCTGGGAAACAACAATTCTACAAAAAAAATTATCGTTCTGGATGTAGATTCAATATTACTTGTACGAATATAGACATAAATGTAGTGTAAGAATGATGCATATTTATTATTATTATTATTTTTTTATTCTTAATATTTGTGTTTTCAGAAAACGTCGACTTTGAGTTTGCTTAAATTATCACAAAAATCTGTTTTTTAATTTTTCAAGATGACATGAACAAAAAAAAACTGTACATAACAAAAAATAAATAAATACATAGCCTACTTGTTGCATGCCTGGCAGACTGGTGCTGACTGATGCACCAGTACACTGGCCCAAAGCTGGGCTGGCTGCTGCTGAGTGGAGATGACTGAAGCTCATAACCCAAGTAAACCTATGGCCAACTAGTCACAGAACCAAGACCCCTGCAACTATTTGTTGTTACAGTAGCAACATCAACTTGTTGGAAAAAAGTCAGCAAAAAGAAAAATGCTTAATAAAAACCAAGCAGCTTGCTGTAGCTGAGAGAAACAGTATGAATCACATCATAAACAAATTCATCTGGTCAAGTGACACCAAACTGCCCACTATCATATTTTTCAGACAGATTATGAGACCAGAAATGAGCCTCAGGCCAGCGATTTTTCCTTTGTGCACCAAATCTCACATCAGCCATCAAGCTATCCGCCACACACACACTCACTCACTGACTGTGTAAACTCAGATATGTGTGTTTAACCTCACTCGCTTCCACAAACACACACACGCGTGTGGGGTCGCCATGTCAAAATGTGTCCTGTGTAAGCAAACACACTTTCACTTTGCTTCAGTGTGTTCTCACATACTGGATGACCAGCTTGAAACACTTGCATGTCACAGTGGAAGGCAGCAGGATATAAATGTTTGGAGGAAGATACATAAACCTGACGTGGTGTGTGTTTGTGTGTGTGTGTGTGTGTGTGTGTGTGTGTGTGTGTGTGTGTGTGTGTGTGTGTGTGTGTGTGTGTGTGTGTGTGTGTGTGTGTGTGTAGACTTATTGCTGAAGTATCAGTTTTCTGCCTGTTTTTCAAGGACCTCAGCAGATTGTTTTGTCAGTGAAGATGAAAGCCGACAGGTGGAAGAAAAACAGCGTTTGACCTGAGGGCTCGATGTGGGCAGAACAGGACAAACTGCTGCACCGGGGAAACACTGACCTCCTTTTCCTTCTGCACACAGCATCTCTTTTGTTTCTGAAGATGAACAAAAACTGCTCTTCTGGTCAAATCTACACAGACTCACTACAGAGTCAGGACTGCATCTGAGATATTCTCCATCACTGTGACTAGCCTGCAGATTTAACCTCTCAAACTAAGTATTCAAGATTCTTGGGAGGCTGGAACCGAAACCCAGATTTCAATGGTAAAACAGAAGCTAGTGTGTGTGTGTGTGTGTGTGTGTGTGTGTGTGTGTGTGTGTGTGTGTGTGTGTGTGTGTGTGTGTGTGTGTGTGTGTGTGTGTGTGTGTGTGTGACATTTAGCCTCTGCCCCTAAACACTTCTGGTTCACAAAGTGTCTTTTCAACTCAAAAGCTCTCCAGTTGGCAAAAAGTAATCCCAACTGGCTTCTGTGGCTCACACACACACACACACACACAAGCACACACACTTTCTCTCTCTGTACCAGCGGTGCCAAGCACTACAGTGCTCTTCTCGTCAGCTCAAATACCAACACAATAGCTCAATTGTGAATAGAGGTTTGGTTTGGTTTATGGACGTTTCTGTGTGTGTGTGTGTGTGTGTGTGTGTGTGTGTGTGTGTGTGTGTGTGTGTGTGTGTGTGTGTGTGTGTGTGTGTGTGTGTGTGTGTGTGTGTGTGGCCCCGTTAGGTCTAATCCCTCTAAATCTGCTGCTCTGTATGACTTTTACGGCCCAATTTATCACTTCCCACATTTCTCCTTGTCGGCTTAAAGCCCACCAATAGGCCACGTCCACACATTATCACCAGTATGAGCTGCACTCACCACAAGGTGTAGGCTTGCATAAATAAGATGCACCAGGTAGGAGGAAGGCTACTTTGTCTTTCATCTGCCTTTTTTCAAACTGACATACCGTCTTCCTGCAGAGAATGAGATCATGTTATAATTATAGCTCTGGGCCCTGTTTCCTAAAAGCATCTTAAGTGTATGATGGGGATTACACTTGAACTGCTTCAATTTAAGAGCACGGCAGCATGGTGTGAAATACAAGTGGCACGCAATGGCCAGGATAGCACTGCAACATGGTTCCTTGTTTTAGCTCTCTCCATTTGGAAATCAAAATCAGAGGGAGAAGAGATGGACACTCCTTCAGGTGTTGGCACAGAAATCGATACAGTGAAAAAAACATTACAAGACATTGATTGTTTAGCCTTTCAGAAAACATGTTCCGTCCAACACAGTGAATGACATCAAAACACAGCCAGGCTGCTTTCAGTCCAACACAAAACATAGTGGTGTCAAATTAAAACGTGAAATAGTGAAAACTTGGTTTATCCCATAAAGCAGGTAGAATGCAAGCACTTACAGTCCAACACAGCCTCACGGCAATTCGATAAATAGGGACACGGATTGCGGTTTTTTTTCGTGTCACTCAGCACGACTTTCTTTCCGTGACGACTTAGGTTTACACAATGTAACCACTTTATTAAGTTATGGGAAAATATTATGGTTTGGCTAGGTTTAGGCTACAAGTCCATGAACGGTTAGGTTGAGGCAACAAAACCAACTCTTAGGTTAAGGCAACAACAAGGTTGTTGGACCCATCAACCTCCCCTCCCAACTGCCCTTGTACTGTTTTTTGTAAATTATTAAGTATGTCACTTCATCCGACTGTTGCTTAGTCACGGAGATGCATTTCATATTTGTCGCCACCACGAATAACGCTCTTAATTGACTCTCCATTGGCTTTATTTTCATTCTGAGCGACACGTAAAAAACAGACAATTCTTGCCCCTGGACACGAACCAATAGATTCAATTTGGTCCCTACTGGGCTGTACAGTCTCAAACAGCAGCAGTTGGAACAAGCAAAACGCTGGTATTTAACAAGATATCTCAAGAGCTATTTTGTGTATTCATGAAATCTGATTTGAGTATTTATTTTACAACAACCTTTAGACCAAATTTTCAACACAATAAATGTGTGATTTTTTGCGGATCTTCCTCTCTAGTTTCACTCTAGTGTCTACCTCATACATACGTTTTAGTGGTGGCAGTAATGTTGTTGTCTTTGGCATAAAGTTGAAGTAAACAAACAAATAAAATAAAACTTTTAGTGCAATCATGAATAATAAAAAGACAAAGATGTCTCACATACAGATCTTTTTTTAATTAAGTCATTATGTGAAAACGTGTTGCAGTAGCCCTTATAAACTGCTCATTAATACCAACATCTCAGTAACCTGCAGCTGAATAAATGTACTGCCTTGAATCCCCGAAACGTATTACTGCCTCGGAGACAAAAACGAGCGGCTTAAATTATTTTTACAGTCCCTCCGACTGATGAAATTAAAGCGGTCAAACGACTTGTACCTCGAGTCTATCGAGAGACTTCAGAGGACATTAAAATGCAGCGAGGAGGAGGCCGTAAAAAGCAGTGTGGTTTTATAGGTGCCCATAAACAGGCAGCAGGACGGGGGGATACGGGTGAGAAAGCAGATCTGCCATGGTCAGAGGGATTTCTTTCACCCCTTCATTCCTTTCGGAACATAAAACTTCGGCCCGAATCGCTGCACACGAATCAGGGAGGAAGAGGATTTACAGGCGGAGTCTCAGCTCCTGACCCCGT
Organism: Anoplopoma fimbria; assembly: GCF_027596085.1. Lineage (NCBI taxonomy): Eukaryota > Metazoa > Chordata > Actinopteri > Perciformes > Anoplopomatidae > Anoplopoma > Anoplopoma fimbria. The sequence goes on from NC_072456.1 coordinate 6,251,773, forward strand.
TCAGTGGCTACATGGTGTAAGTCTGCAGGAGGAATCGGGAATACCCCTGTTGAACAAAGCAGCACGTCTGGTTTTAAGTCTCTGCTGTTTGCTTAAGAAGTCGTCCTTTACAAATAAAAAATGTTTCCAGGGTTGTAGCTTAGGGTGAAGACATTGAGGTCATCATTTTATCTGGGATTTTGGGTGGGTTAGCAACTTGGGGGTGCAAAGATTTGCCTTTTCTCATTGTCCTGCATACTATCGGACTAAATGTCTTGGACTAAAAAAAAAAAGAAATCAAATAGTTTTCTGACATTTTATGGAACAAAAAGCTTCATGAACTAATCAGGACTGTAATTGCCAGATTAATCAATAATAAAACTAGTTGTTAGGTGCCGCAAAAGGGATGGATGGATATATATATATTTATAAAAATAGTCTAAAGTTAGGGACACATGGTGGGTATTTTGTATGTATTTTTATACAGAATAATTCTAAATGTGACTTCTTTAAAAAGGGCCAATATCATAGTTTTTCTTTATAGCAATGTTGAGCTTTTAAATGGTAACAGCTTTATTTTACAGGTTTGTCATTTTCTTCGTTAATTCATAGAGGGTTCCCAAAAGAAGCTATGTAACCTGGTGCCTACTAAATGTAAATATGTCCAATGTTCAGACGCAGTGATTTGGGTAAGAGTTTGGGCAGTTGACTTTATAAACAGCAGTTTATGTTGGGAAGATTTTATCTTGATAGAAAAAAATTCTATAAAACCAAAGTTGCAGGTAATGGAATAAATAATAAGGGAAAAAGCCAAAGAAGGAGAGTACAGGTCAGGTGATAAAACAGTTTTACCACATTTCCACTTAGCAGCTTTCAATCGTATCACATGAGCTTCATCAACAGCGATATTGCCCAATAGTCATGGAAATGAAGATCTTAAACTTTCCATTTTCTTTGAGCACTTTGACCTCACGTCCACGTTGAGGTTCAAAATAAATGTGCTACTCCATGATAACAGACTGCATTTGCTGATGATGATGAAGACCCTGTGATAGAATCGCTGCTGAATGGACTTTGTGATGGGAAATGTTTTCTCAACTGCTGTTCCTGAGGTAAAGAGTGAACTTTGAGCCTCGGCGTTTAGTTCTCCTGTAGGGGGAAAATTTACCTCCACCAATGAAGATTTTTAGTTTATACTCGGTGTTGTTGAGCCGTTGCACGTGCAAGAAGTTGACATAATCACGGTACCGCTAGTGGTCACGGCGCTTGGTCGTGCACCTCTGAATTTCTGTAACTTGGATTGTGGGGCACGACCAATCACGCGACTCCAACAAATAGTTCACTGATAAAAACACTATTTACATATAAGGGGGTTTAACAAAATAGGCCATTCGTTTAATGTTGTAAATTGGAGTATATATTTTGCAAAATCAAATTGTTTACAAGATATTCTTTACAGGGCTTGTAAAAAGGCAATAAAGTAGTTCATGAATATGAGATATGACATTACAGATAATTAAAATCCCTCCCTGGCATTGTGGAGGTTGGTTTTATGGCTTTTTGCCAGTTACATCTATAGACTATGGGTTACACTCATTGTCTATTAGATTCTTCACAGTTAATTTTGTTGGTAAGCCCTCTGGCGTTTGGGAGAATAATGCAGCGTATAGAGTATAAATGCCTTCGTTCATGCTCGGAGCTTGCGCGCCGTCTGCGGAGGCTCACGCTACGGTACCGAGGTGCAAGGTATAATAGCAAGACAGGGGAAACAAAACAGGTGCAATATTTACATATCTTAGTTTTCCCTCCCTACATTTAGCCTTCTAGCTAAAAAAAACAGGCTTCATTTCTTATCTTTGTTTTGCACGTAAATTAAAAAGGCCTCTTTTTGTTTTGCAGGTGTTGGCTGTTGTTGTGCGCTTCTTCTTTTACTGCTGACAGGTAAATCCTCCTCGGCTCAAGAGGAGAAGCCTCCCCGCTCAGCGCAGTGATTCCAAGGCCAATTAGGCAGCCAGCACAATAAAAGCTTTATTGACAACAGCTCTCCCCAATGGTCCGCCTCGCTGAGCCTCCTGTGGCTCTCCACACTGTGACCTGAACCTCTCAAAGACGTATTCCCAGAACTGCAGTGCTGCAGTGTGGATCTGCAGTTTAACAGCCTTTACGGGTAGATCACCGCCGTGCAGCATCTAAGAATTAAAGCGCTGCATCCTCACGGTCTCCGAGGATCATCTGCTCCTGTTTTATTCATGCCATGTTTATTTGAATCACCTTTTTTCCTTTCACTGAATGACTCCACAACCCCACCGTATTCATCAATATAACACAGGCGCTGTGTTGACCTCCGTAATTGACTTTCAAAACAGGGACAATAAATCTCAGCTCCTGCACAAACAATAATAGATTAAAGACATAAGCATGCAGCGCTGGGAAAAATACAAAAGCATTATAATACCCAACTGCTTTGACTTTTGGAAAACAGGGGTATGGCAAACTATAAAATAATTAAATAAAATCAAGTCAACAAGTGAAAATCATTTTTTTTTATATTTTGTTTTGTTTTCAGAGTAAGGTCAATTGTGAACAAATATATATAGTAAAAGTACTTATTGTAAAAAAGCAATAGTGAAAATGTTATATCTCCAAATGTGGGGTTGCTTTTGCTTTCAGACCAGTTGGAAAAAAAGAAAATAAGTATTATAAAAATGAAAAAAAGAGAAAAACATATGAAAAAAATCTAAATATGTATAATATAATTGAAATGAAAGAATGCTTTTATTTGAGAGGTACAAGGTAATGTAAAGATCGAACCAGCCTCTTAAAGAAAGCTTCTTTTGAATCATCACATTTCTTGTCTGTTTTCCATCTATTTCCTCTCATCTTTCATCTGCTATTATTGATGGACTTTTTTGGTTAACCTATCTGAATCTGGTTCCAACATAGCTCTTTGGTGTGTTTGCTGCAATAATGCTGAATTGGAATTATATACTTTTTTGTTTATTCAGAACAGGATTATGATTTAGATATAATATGATTATAACTCAAAGTTGTTTCTACAGCAACAATACTAATGTTTACAACAGCATAGTCACTAGATAATCTCAATAATATCTCACTCGACACAAATCTCAACAAAGAATGCAGAGCCCAAACATCAGTCAGTATCAGTCCTTCATCCTCGGTCCTCCTCACTCAGCTGTGAATCACTGCCTGCAGGTGCTGCTGGTAGAAGGGTTGGGCTCATATAAATAGAATAGGAGTAGAGCAGACATTGAACTGTTTTTAATGGTCATTTGACTGGTACAAAAGATGGTGAAAGGTGACTGTTGTTAGTTGTCATGGTGACAACACAGTAAAGTGTTATCGCAGCTAGATGGGAAGTGATGGGAAGCAGCTTCGCAGATTGAAATATGGCTTTTCCACATGTTCACATCATGTTTATGCTAGGTGAACACAAGTATTGATAAATTATTGGCTTTTAACTTAAGAAGGTTTTATTGCACTTACAGTAACTAGCATAGTTTTCGTCAACTCGTGTAATCTTGGAATTCACTTCACTGGGTTCACTGTCTCCACTACAGCATCTCCGCTGAACTGTTCCTTGACTTCACACCGTGTGTGTGTGTGTGTGTGTGTGTGTGTGTGTGTGTGTGTGTGTGTGTGTGTGTGTGTGTGTGTGTGTGTGTGTGTGTGTGTGTGTGTGTGTGTGTGTGTTGGATGAGTTAAGCCCTGACACAGAGAGCAGAGGAGATGCTTATCAATACTAAATAATTAAGCCCAGATTCCGTTTAATATTTGGTTTCAGCACCCATCCCTCATTATACATTTATCTCCTTGAACTTTACAAGGCTCTTCTATCTACTGTGTGTGACCTTATCATTGACATGTGTGTATGTGTGCCTGTGATTGACAGCGTAAATTGCAGAGTGCAGACGGGCTGTACTGCAGCAGTTTGCAAAGACTCTCGTTACGATACACTAATTGGCACGCAGCCCTGAATGCTGCCGCATAGAGTCGCAGTGAGGGAACCAACCAACCAACCAACACACGGCACTGAAAAGCACTGCAATGCTGACTTTAAAGCAGGAAGCAGGACATCAGTGTGTTTTTGTCAACATGTGTATGTATGCAAGTCTACTTAGTGTGACTAAGTAGACTCACATAGTAGAACAATCTTTTCTTAAACCAAGTTAACAAAAATTGCAACAGGATGAGATCATCTCAACCTGTCTCCAACACTTGTTTTAACAATTTTGTAGGATATAGTCACTTTCCTGAAACCAGTGTTGTGATCAGAGGCCAGCCGCCGCACTAGCATGAAGCTCAGTGTGTAAGGAAGTTAGATTTGTGAATACAAAAACAGACTGAATGACTTGTTCAGATGGAGGACTGACGGAGAGAATGAAATCAAAGACAGACAGGAAAAAAAGGAGCAGCCAAAAGATGTTCTGCCAATTCACAACTCCACATTTCCACATGGGTGACACATGTCATCTCTACTCTGAAAAACACACGCACACACACACACAGAATAAGGTCAGTAAACAAGAGCCCATAAATATCTGAGACAAGGACTCATGCTGCTCAGTTTTTCAAAGCTAATTCCTAAGTGCCTCTACTCAATCTGTCATCCTTTCTCATATTCAGCCATCAAGACTATTTCTCAACTCGTGAAATCTGGCAGTGGTTTGAGATAATTCCATGTGTGAGTGTCAGTATATTGAATCAAGACAGAATAAAGCGGATGGAAATCCTTTAACACTTTGATTTGTATTAAACAAGTGAAATACTGTCAGATTTTTTTAATTTCTCAGTTATCCAGCAAAGTCGGCCCGACTGCGGCTGAACGTGAGCCATCATTGGCCCCGCACATGGCTGCCAGACTTGGTTATGTATTGACCGCGCAGACTTTTGGCAGAGAATTAACTCCACCTAGCAGCAGTCAGGTCAGCTTTGCACCAGAGTTAGCTAGCAGAGACATTTTAGTGTTCATTCATTAGCAGTCTGGTTTGTTACATTGGTTGATTCCAACTGCAAATATATAATTATCATCATCAAAAAAAAGTTCTGATTATTTTAATTTCGTTTAAGTATGTAAAATAATCCACATTTTTATCTTTTATTATTTATCAGCAATTTGTGGCGTGTTGAACCATTTTAGATTAGTTATGGCACTTTGCCGCTGAAATGTTATTTTCCTCAAATCAATTAGCAAGGTCTGGTTCGTTCCAATTAAAAAATGTTTCTTGGTGTAAAACTCTACATGAGTTTTAGACACAAAACAGACAAAATGATTCAAACCAATATGTTTTCAGCACCATATCACTCAGTATCAAAAAGTCCTTAAAGTTTGCATTGAGTTTGGTCACAGGCTTAACGTATACTGTACATTCTTTGACCAATTTGTTCCTGATTTGAAAATCAGGCCAACTTTTGACTATCTTAATTAAGTTTGTTCTGTCTTCTATATCAGTCAGATTCATCATCATTATTTACTTATTATTTGGATAGATAGTTCCTGATGAATAATCAAAATATTTCTTATTAAATTTCAGACTAGCTATCGTATTGGTCCTAGTGCAAGAAATTCCCTTCCCTACTGATGATATTGCTTCTCAATAATGCCAAACATCGTAGATTGGATTTGTACTCAAACCAGCGACTACACATCGGACAGATACGTTGGTCTCCAGTGATTGAAAATGCTTGAGTGGATTTAATGTCAGACTGAAGATATAAACTGAGTTGACAATGCTGTCTGAAATCGGGCAACATTGGCCTTTTTTCCCCTCACCAAAAAAACTACAAATGGTAAAAAAAAAAGAATCTAAAATCTGATAAAAGACGGAGGGAAAAGATACTGATACTCATTGGGGACGAAAAAGACAGCTAGGTTCACTGACAAACAATACAAGGATTCTCTCTCTCCTTTTGTCTCACTTCACACTGAGACATGAAGATATTTGCCCTTCACACAGCTGAATCTCTTCAGAAAAACAACACTCACGCCTCAGTGCCTCCTCTCTTCACTGTTATACGGTCACTCACACACACCGCGGCCACAAAGGGCCATTAGAGTCTAAACAAAGAGCTCAGAGTCGAGCTAAATATAAACCCACAAATGAGGCCGTTTAGCCGGGACAGTTTGTTAGGCCGAGGCTGCGATCATCGATCCCCTCAACTCATCGCACATCGGCGAGAGCAGAGCTGATTCCAGGGCTGTCGACGCCAACACACACCTCAATGAACACACACTTCCACACTACACGGACAGACTCTGTGAGGCGGGCAATTACTGCTCTGTGTGGGGTTTTTTTCCCCCACTGTCCCTCCCGTCCCTCTCATTGTGTTTGATCTCCCAGTCATTATCCAGTGCAGCGGCGTTTCATCACGTCCCCGAAACACATTGATCCGCTGCCCCGTTCGGCAACGAAGCCTATGAAGACACGGAGACACTCAAACTGCCCGCCGCTCAATTAAAAAAACTGCGATTGCTATCGACAGCCTCTGTTTGATACGCACGAGTGTGTGTATCAGGTGAAACATGCACAATAGCGCGGGCCAATCTGAGGGCAACGATGGGCTCTTTTTGTCCAGCCTCGTCTCCTATATGAATCATATTTACATGCTATCAGTATTATAGAAATATAATGTAGCATATTAAAAGGAAAATGTCATTTTATAAGCCATTGGTCTTATTTTTGTAGTCAGTCCTATCAGCTTTGAAAACAAAGTATTCATTTTTTTCCCGGAAATGCTCGTGTCTACTTGACCACTTCTTTGTCAGTTCTTCTTTGCTGGTTTTTATTCTATTGCTTTTAAGCCACCGTCATTGAAACTCAACACTTCCTGTGCAGATGTTTCATATATAAAGCCCTCCAATGGCTCCAGCATGATAATCCCTCACTTTCCTGGGACACTTGTGCAGCAAGTGTTGACTTTCTTTCACAGTAGCGAAACACAGGTCACAATAAAGAAGTGATTAAAATGGGTAAAGTGAAATCCTACAGATAAAGTTCTGGTAGAGGGACAACCAACGCAGCTCATTATCTTTTTTCTTTTCTTCACAGCTTCATTAGCGCTGGCTTTGAGCATGTCATCGCCGACCTTTTCACCAGCACATATCGACGTAAAACTAGAGGCCAGAGTGCACGTGTTTGGTCTTCTACTTCTGTCTTTGTGAGGTCCTATTTTGAGTTTCAAACTTTTTGTCCGATCCTCATTTCTTCTAAAAAAGAATGTTTGAGGATGGCTTAAAGATTCTGGTTAAAAGGTGGTCACGCAAAGAACCCTTGAACTTCCTGCTCTGAATTCAGGTCTCTCTGTTCTTGTCAAACACTGATCCTCTCCGCGCTGATGATGTGCAGGTTTTTCCATTTGTTTTACTTGACCAAGCTCTTGCAATCCTTTGGGGAGAATTATGCAGTATTGTTTAGTCTTCTGGTTAACATCCAATTGCAAAGCTCATTTACATAACAGGGGAGCAGCTAGGCGAGCTAAAGATGTGAGCCGCCTTATCACAGCAGAGCAGTGCTCTGCATGACATTAGCACATTAGATTCAGCCCGAGCTCTGATTACCTAAACACTTCTCCTATATACCTGTAGGTAGATAGTGACGGTGGGCCATCAGGGATTCATTAGCTTACCGTCATAATTAATGTTGCATGGAGACGGCAAACAGCCCCCCCTCAGGGAAGGGTAAGGAGTCAGGTTGGGAAATGTAGGACGGCGTTCACAATCGCACAGTGTCAGATAGTGTTACGCATTGATTAGTGCTATGAGCTCTGTTAGAGCTATTAGGTATCACACCTGATTAAATCGGCATGGCTGCTGGGAGAGAACTGTACTATTCAGGGCAACAAGTGGAGGAAGAGGAGAGGGAGAAGAAATGTTGCATGACTCTTGGCAAAGTTAATTTCTACTAAATATAAACTGAGCCATTGGCGGGTTAAATGAAGTTCAATCATTAAACAGTGAATAAATGTCATGGGGTTGGTTTGGTAGGAATCTCTAGCTACCAGGTTTCAGTTTTGCCTGATTAATCAGGTTTGAAACATTTCTTTACATGGTCTTAAACTGTTGTGTTTTGGTCAGCTGAGTTGGAATGAGGCATGGCCTGCAAAACCTGACCAACACAGTTATAGCATGCTGGTTTGGCACAGTTTTTAGACTATTTAAAGTCAGGAAGTACAATGGCACGCGCTGCTTGTGCTGAATTCAAACCACATTAAATTGCGTTTGTTCATATGGTTTTGCAAATGTTTAATATATGTTTGAATCTAATCTGTGGAGAAGTCCTTCACCATCACCGGTGTTGTTCCAAACAAACCGGAGTGTCAGCGGTGATAGAGGCTGCAGATCAGTCAGCTTCCCTCCGCTCAGGCCTCGCTGTTTTGCTTACTGCTACGCCACCACTGCTGATGGTGATTTGTGACTGCAGGAATGTGGCACGTTAGGCCGACGGTGCCTCAACCAATCAATTATTTAGGACAAACACAGCCTTGTGTGCCTGCAGGGTGCTGGATAGATAGATGGATGGATGTATGTATGGAGGGTCGAGTGGCTTTTCTAGCACTCATGCTATAACTAAGAGCATCAGCCCCAGCAGGCAGAGACATATAGAAATGGGATATTTACTCGGGGGGGGTATGGATGTTATTTATAAAAGGAGGACCAAACCCACTCCAATAAAACAGACGGGCAGCCAGACAATTAAATAGAGCAGAGAGGCGACGGAGGAAGAGAGAACATTGCTCTGCGTCTGACCTATTTAGAAAATGAGGAGCCATAAACACAGCAGATCTGAACTCACTCTGCAGCAGACAGCCAGGGCTAAAACAGAGCTAACCGCCCAACAACCCTGTAAAAACACTAATCAAAGCCTGCACGGTTCAGAATAGCTTTTCAAGTGGTGCTGCCTGTTTTGCAATGCTCTCTACAGTTTGGTCTCCAGTCCTTTTCGTCCTCGTTACCGCCTGTTTTTTGCTCCGTCCTAAATAAATCCTCAAAGATCCAGCTGCAGTGAACGGATATACACAGCTTGCACGCCAGTGTACAGTATGTACTCAGTGTTCTAACTGGAAATCATTACTAGGAGATCCCGTAAGAAGTTAAAGCAGTTAAAAATGAACACAGATTTAATCAAAGCACACCAGGAGTCAACAATAAAACACCACATCTCTGAATAATTCTAGAAACTGCACAGTAAAAAGGAAATATGGGCATTGATCTGCTGCTCTCGGAGGCTATGTAGCACTTCACAGAGTGCCGGTTGGAAGCAAACCTAATTATTACTTTGCCATGATAATCCTGGTTTGTTAACATGGTTTTGCCCGTCCTACCTACCATTCAATCACAACTCTATTAACATCAGCAGCAAAACCAAAATGCAGTCAAATGTGAAAAACAAGAAGAAGCAATCAGATGATCAGACGGGAGCAATTGTTGTCGTTATCCTGTCTTTTGTATATCTGCAGATTATCTTCTCAATTCCTCAATGAATCTTTATAAATAATTTGGTTTATAAATGTGCCAAAATACAGCACAAGATAATGTCATGAAATACCTTGATTTATCAGAGTAACAGTCCAAAACCAAAAAAATTACAGAAAAATGTAAGTAATAGGAGCAAAACCTCACAGTTCAGAAGCTAGAAATGTGTTGTGTTTTGCATTCAACTATTCTTTGATTACCAAACTAGTTATCTTTTTTGTTCTGACCAAAAGGCCCATTTCACAGCGGCCATTTTAACATGTCACAGCAGGGTAAACACAGGTGCTATTGATAAAACTTACTATGGTCCCGTTCTATTTGGTGTGTCACAGCCATACCAGTAATCCAGCATGCACAATACCAGGGCCCTGGCCCACCTAAATGGAATAGTGCCATAATTCATGTCATTCATGTCATTCATGTCTGTGTAGTTGAGCTGCTGCAACACTTGAATTTCCCCCATGGGGATCAATAAAGGAATATAATAATAATAAATTACACATGTGTTTACCCTGCAATCACATGTCAAAATGGCTGCTGTGATTTGGGCTTATTGTTTCAGATATGAATCAGTGTTGCAATTTAGTCAAACTTATCCAACAGAGAAAACAATGGTGAATTGCAATAGGATCTTATTTCCTGAACTGTCTGTTGTGAACACTTTTATGAACAATGTCATTATAGATAAGATAACCAAAGCTGCTGAAACATGACCAAAGTTGCTCTAAATGTTAATCATCTTTAAGGTGAATCCTAAAGGACAATTCTCAACAGGGACAAATTTACACTAGCAGTGTAGTCTGAATCTGGAAGCAACTAAACAGAATTCTTTTTGTGATATGGGCACCCAAGGAACTGTACTTCATCTTGGACTGTAGGGCAGTCTTTTTGCAATCTCCCATAGAAGGAGAACTCATATGCACCTGTCACCACAACACTTCCAGCTAAAGTCGTAGCATTGAGAGAGGAGAGGCAAAATTACCAAACCGATGATGATAATGTGTGAGCAGGAGCAGAAAATATCCTTCAAAAACCAACTTGCTTCCGCCGGATATTTTCTTGGAAGACTAACACAGACGGTGGGGAGGAGGCATACTTAGGCCCTGTGGGTTTCAGGCAGGGCTGGTATTTGTCTGAACTGGAGCTGAAGGATCAGAGTAGATCAGGCTCTGAAACAGCACTCTATAGTTGTGGTTTGTATACACATGGTACATGGGATTAAAAGGTCATTTCACCAAAATTACGAAGATTATTCTGACTTGTCTCTATAGTGGCATCTACAGATTGTTTTGCACCACTGAGATTTCTGTAATGTCTTACTGCTGTGAGCATTTTAGATTAGATCCCATTGTATCAGGGTGGAGGCAGATTTTTGAGGCTGGTATGTCAAAACTTTCTTCATGATCAGATACCAAAAAGTCTTCTGCTGAATCAACCCTTAACTTGTTAACAGTATTGCAAAGTGCAGTTTATCTGCTTCTTGCTTTCACCTCTTTTGTGCACTGGATTGAAGAATAACAGAGCCAGAGCGTGTCAAGACCACGCACAAAAACTGATTGACTCTAGTAAGAACGAATCTTTAAAAGTATACTTAATGTGTCATCCATGCATGGGTAACAAGCATGCTGTTTGTTTTGAGTAGTGAAACATGTCAAAATGAATGCTAGAGAAAATGTATGATCATATGTCGCTGAGATGAGCCCCAAAACAGTGGCAAAGGCACACAAGGCATCCACCTCGGGCCGCACACTTTACTCAACCGCCCCGACAGCACAGAGCTGTAGTTAGTGTTGGTGTAATGGTGTTGCAAATGTGTCAAGGTGATCGTGATGCAGATGGGGGGGTTCCCCAAAGCAAAATCTTACCCTGGGTCCGAGAAACCCTGTGGCCCGCTCTGATGGGCCCCCATACAATCACAGACAGTGTAGACGGTAAGAAGTGACTTCAAAATTGCATTTCATTTGTTAAACCAGAACTCAAGTTTATGTTACACAGCAACTTTGTAGTCAGAGCAAGCAAGCCAACAATACCAACATGCTTCATAGCATCTGAACCAGACACTCGATAGCAATCCCATTCTCACACTTAATGCTGTCTGAGCAGAGCAGCTCGGACTGGTTCTAGACACATGATGAAGTCCAACATCAGGTTTGGCAGCTGAAACTGCCAAATGTTGCGCTTTTATTCCGTTTATGTGGATTTCCCCCCCAAAAAAGTAGAGTACTGTTGATTAGAATACAACTGCTAAGTCACAATAAAGACCCAAACATACGATTGTGTCCGTGTGGGGAGCACTCACCCGAAGCAGCAGCTGCTCCAGGAGGCTGAGGACCAACATCGGCCTGTAGTCCCCCGGGGGTCGGCGGTACAGGCCTGGACCAGGACTTTGCCGCAAGAGGGCCGACCCTCACTGCCCCGACGTACTCCACAAAGGTCCCTGGAAAGTCTCCCTTCTCCTTGGTCCTCTCGTTGGTGCCGTGCAGCCAGCCTCTGGGGCTCCGCTCGTCTCCGTCCTGGTAGTCCAGCCCCGGCTGAGCCACCAGGGTGGCCTTGTGGACGGTGAGCAGGTCGCCCGGCTGGAGGCTGATGTCGTCGCCGCGCTCCCGCTTGTACTCAAAGAGCGCCTGGTACTGGAAACTTTCAGACGCCATGGCAACAGGAGTTCATAGGGCGTTTCTAAAGCCAAACAATAAAGAGGTTGCCTGAGATTTGCTGGGTTAAAAGTGAAGTCAACGTCTTGAAAAATACCATAAGGAAACTCTGTTTGGTAAAAAAAAACCCTGAGGTGAAACCGGAACTCAACCAAAACCTGGGAAACCTGTGATGGCGCCTGAGTTTTGCTGTGTCGTGCTGACTTGGATGACACAGTGGAGTTGATAAAAATCTGATCCCTGAGGTGGAATTTAACACCTTTTTAAGTCCTACAACCCCATGAAGAGCAGGTCCAACCTTCTTAATCCAAAAATATAAGTCCTTAAAGCGTAAATGAAACTGAATCGAACGGTCAACTTTTAGATCTATAGATTTGGTTTAATGTCCGTGAAGTTCGTTAAAAATCCACAGTATGAATCCACCTGACAGTCCGAGCTCTCCAGTCGGAGGCCTCCAAATGGACAGACCGCTCTGTGCCTGTGCTGGGAAAAGAAAAAGAAAAAAAAAGAGGAGTGGGTGGGTGGAGGGAGGGGATAGACGGTCTGGAAACTGGAGGGTGGCACAGTGTTCTAGGACGGGGCGACCTCCAGAAGATCGCCCAAAGCTTCTGCCAGAATCTTCCGTTGTTAATGATAAAGTGTGCAGAGCCTATTCTGAGTCTACTGTCAGACCAGACACCCACACAAACACACACACTCTCTCACACGTAAACACACACACACACACACACACACACACACACCTGAGGAAATCCACTGCAGTGCAGGATTTGGCTTCTTATTGGGAGCGTCCCCGTGTGCACTCTGCTGTATAAAATCCTGCTGCTTCGCCTCCCTTGTCTTTGCAGCCTCTTGGAGCAGACAGACGCACCTGCAAAACTTAAAATAAAGTTCATAGGGTTAACATCACACACTTTTATCCAGCTATAAATACAAATAACATAAGAGATATAGCTCAGGTTTGAGGTTTTTTTGGTTTTTTTTAATGAATCAATTTAGTGCAGAACATGACCTAAGCTCTAATTAAAGTAAATCAAAATTGAGAATATTATTGTAGTGAGAATGCAGTGAAGACATCCCACTCTTCTGGAAAAAATGCTGACGGAAAGACGCCGAGACTTCATCAGTTACAACAAGCGTGACTCGGCGAATATGAAGTTGAGCCCAGACAGCGTGCTCGACTCAACTCGCCCTGCGCCAGTCTGTGCTGCTGCTGTCTGCTGCTGCTGCAAAACAACAAAAAAATATCATAAATAAATAAATAAACTCACCGCTCAAACCGCGTGGACGAGCCCCGTGTCCTCCGCCCGACGCGTCGGTGCGCGAACTATCCCCCGTTTCTACACAACCCGAACCCCGCCGAGCGAGCCCAGACATCCGCTGAAAGCCCGTCAGGGTTTTTGCTGGATGGCGCGGCTGGTCCGGCAGATGAGACAGCCTCGCTCGGGTGCTGTTAGCGAGCGGCGGTGCTGATGTCAGTAAATCCCTCCCTCCTTCCTCCCCCCTCTCCTGCCGTCTGCGAATTATGCCAGCCAGCCAGCCAGCCAGCCAGCGGCGGAGACGGGACGGGTCGGCGCGGTGCGGTGCGGTGCGGCGCGGCGAGGCGCACTCCCGCTGCAGCAAAACTCGGCGTGACCCGGTTCTGTTTGTCCTGAGGGGCTTCTGCTGCGTTTTTGTTAATTTCTCAGTTTGAGTTTGGCGTTGTTGTGTTCTATAGGCACGGGGGATAAGTGCCTGCTGCAGAGAGGTGATGAATTATTATGTAATAACTCGAGTGACCAAGGGAAAAGAGTCGCTGCAATGTATCCCTGCCCGCATATGGTCGCATTTTAGGAAAGTAATGCATCATTCAAATAAATAGAAAAAATATAGACAATGGAGGGATGAGAGCTGAGGGTGGCGGGAGAAGAGTGCCGGCTCGGTTGTTGTTTGGTAGTGCGCACATGACGCAGCAGCAGACGGCGGCAGACTGCTGTGTCATCAGGTGCGCATGCACGTCTTACGTGTGGAGCCGCAGAGAAGGTTTGGGTCCAAAGGAGGGCTGCCAGCGTCACACTGTGTCTGTCAAGGGCTGGATGACAAAACCAAAAGAGGAAATGTATTTATTTTTTTTTTTTTTTTTTTTTTTTTTACACACAAAAAAGCAACTGAATAAAGGGTTTGGATAGGTGGAAGAATTTGTCTTTATTGTATTCTAATCTGTCAAATAATTTTTATTTATTCAACTGTTTTACAGTTTTCCATTTTTGTCATAATTATTTATGTTTAAATGAAAGTATTTATGTCATCTTGGTTATTAATATTAATACATATATTAATATATGCTGCCTATTTCTAACTTGTGTATTACATTTGTATCTCAGTACATATTATGACAAATTATGTTTAAAACAAGTTTTTAAAAAAACTGTGTATTTGAGGTTTACGGGGACATTATCGGCTTAAATGCATACCATGTAAAGGCAACATCCCCAACTCCAGTCTGGCTGGTGAAAAAAACAAAACATCTATTTTACAAAGGCAAATTATTATTCAAACATTGGAAGGCCGAAAATAAAATTTTAGCAGTACAGAAGAGACAAGATGAAGAGCAAAGTAACATGATTGCACAAATTTAAACCGTATAAGATTAAAACTTATAAAAGTCCAAACTAGTGAAGCATTACAAGAGCTATCATTAATGAAAGACTACGTTTTAAGAAGTGATTTGAAATATGTTGAAGAAGTAGTGATCTTGAGGTAATCTGACAGCTGAAGCTCAGCTAATTAATAGTGAGATATTCTTTGTCAAGAGTTTTCATAACTGAAATATTTCAGACAATGAGACATTTCTTGTGTTTTACACCAGGGCATTGGCTCGGACACACTGGCCGGATTAACCTGCTCTAGGGCCCTGGGGCAAGAAAAGGCTCCTGGACTCCAACCCCCTCGGTCCTCTCACTTTTTGTGAAATGTGTAATACGAAATGGTCCCAGGACTGCTGTGTGACTACTGTTTGATTGATCTTTGTTTCATGTCATATTCCTTTTTCTCTTCCTACAGTTTCCAGTCACCCTAGACGCCCTCATCAGACAAATAAGGTGAAAAATGCCAGAAAATGATTCTTAAAATGATGATGAAACCCAATGATATAGGGCTTTTGAGTGGCTACAATATATTTTTTCTTAAAGAATCTTTCCAGTCTCAACATATTTTTATATCCTCTCTAAACATAATGTGGTTCATGTGAAATCTTTCTATTTTTCTGAGCGGGCCTGTTTTGCTTTCCCTTTATTAAATGACCCGTGTGTTTTCAGAATGACATGAATACAAATAAAGAGGCTATTTTCTTAAAATCCTTTCCAAGTAAGGGCATGCATCATAAAACTCTCTTGATGTTATGTAGAATGTGAGCGTTACCAGAATAAAAATAATTAAACCCACAGCATAGATCATTATCGGGCAACTGTGCGTGAAAAGACAAAAGCAGAACCCTGCGAGGATTGATCTTGAGCTTTGCCTGAGGTCTGTTTTTATTTTTACTGATATCCACGAAGCACAAGAGAAATACTTCACAGATAAGTGAGGCACTCCAACTGAAGTACTCTTTAAGTCTTGTAGTTCAGGACGACATCAAATGACAGCACTAACAAATGGCTCCAAAGCTATCTGCTAGCTATGTCTCCTCTTCACATCTCTATTTCTGCACCAGTTCCATACAGAAGTTACAGCGTGGGAATCAGACAGCATTGGAGCTAATAGAAGGTGTATTTTTTTAATCATTTGATGGAGCCAATCTAGCAGTTTCCTCTTCATCCAGTCTGTTTGCTAATGAAGATATGTCCTGGGCCTGTCTTTGTGACAGGCGTATAGAGATTATTTTGGAGAAGACAGTGGACACGAGAATGTTTCACCAATAATCAAAGTGGATCTCTGGTATTTTCAGATAAAAAAGCAATAACTATTACTTATATAATAATTAGCAAAACCAAGGTCAAATCTTTTACCACCTTGTGGTTGTTTGCCTACGCGTACCATTCATGTTGTAGTTCATATCCATGTCTGTCCAAAATGTCAGCACTTCATAATTTTATCCTATCAGATAGGAGTCTTGACTTAGGGCCAAAAATGTGTTTTGCGGGATCATAGTGAACTTTAGAACACCAAAATCTAATGAATTCATCCTTAAGTCCAAGCGGACGATTGTGCCAAATGTGAAGAAATTCCTGCATTGTGTTCCTGAGACTGACGGGCGGACGGACAACCGGAAAACATTATGCCTCCGGCCACGGCTGTCGTCACAATAATATAAAAAGATGTCAAGTGAAGAATATTAAACAAACTTTAATTGCTCAGAATAGTTATAAATCAACATGAGAGTGATATTATACCCATTCTTAGACAGACTTTATGAAAAAAAAGTTTTGCAAAATTTCAAAGAGTTTGTTTTTTGTCTCTGTGTCCAAATGTTTTCATGGTTTGAGCAGATATATTTATATGAATCAATAGACGAGAGTGTATACAATGTAAGAACCATGTTGATTGGACATTCTGGGCCTTAGTTCGGTCAAAAATGTATCCATGGTGTACATTTTCAGATTTTCTGACATTGTGGTAAAGCGGCACCACAGAAAGTCATGTTGCAGTAGGTACGCACAAATTCTGCTCTCCTAAGTGTTCAGAGACAAATCAACCGGATTATTTTTGTCCTACAGAAAACTTGTGTCAATCTCGTTAATGTGTTAAATGCAAAAACGACTGTCACAGCTTCGTCAACTCCTCGTCATCGCCTCACGGTAAAATGATTCTGACACGCGGCCGTGTATGTAAATGTAGGCGACAGAAATCAATAAAGCCCTCGCTGAGTAACAGAGAAGATATAATCAAGATAATACAGGCGTTTAGTCATGCTTGTGTCTCAGTGTCAGACAGAGATTGCTTCCTCTGTGTCTCTCGAGCTCACGTCTTCCTCTTTGTCTTATCTCTCACGGCCACCGGTGAATCAGACGGGAGACAATCTTTATGAGAGGAAAGTGTGACTTCCCAGAGGAGACGGTGGCTAGTTGTTCCAGATTAAATGTGTCAGGTTCTATAGGCATCATCTTCCTCTATTGCATTGGGAGTGTGCAATTACTCATACATGCAAACAGTCTGTGCTTGTATAGTCCGTGTAGACACAGCAGTGTTCCCATGGAAGCATGAATGAATGTTTGCTGGAGGCTGTCAGGGCAGAGTAGGCGACACATCATGGCAGACCGATCAGTGTTGGTCCCCACGCATGGTGCCCGACTGTCTGTTGTCACACAGTGCTTGTGCATTCACGCAGAATTAAAACATTTTAAACTGTATTGCATTAATTATGAAAAGGTCCAAGATAAGGTTGGATACTGTGAACTGGGATTTCTCAAGAATATATAACTCATTTTCCTGGAAAAACACCAATGAACGTGTAAAAGAAGGAAGGCTCAATACATCATTGTGCCAGACCTTTTTTTTCCCCCACAACCAAATAGACAATAATAATGATTATAATAATAGTAAAACAAATAGTTATCAAAGAAAATAAACATTTGACTTATTTTACACATTTAACAAAAATATTAAAAAAGATCAACATATAGCAATTTCAAATTGACTGTGAACCTTGAGGTCCAAGACACCCCAATAAAGGTTTTTCAAATTCTTCTTTTTTTTATTTAAATAGGTTTCTCCAATACAATACAAGATACCATCTCCTTCGCCCATACATTTATCCATTGCACATCCATTTTTCCCAAGATAAAGCTATCACACTCCAGGCCTGCCGTCCAAAGATCATGTCAGACTTTGGTGCCAGTTCTATTAAACTAACTGGGGAGTCCCTCTGTAACTCATCACATGTGTGTTGTTTAACCTTTGACAGAAAAATGCTTCAACAACAAAAAAAAAAAAAAAAAAAATAGAAAAACATTACATTTAGTTGACTTTTTAAAAAAATATTTTAGATATATTTTTATTTCAATGCGTTTGTTTTGTGTGTATATATCATAGACTGTACATAATAAGTGGAAGAGTGATGTGAAGACGCCATATACGGCTCTGGTAGGGGTAGCGACCTGTCATCACAAGTGAGCCAGCCCTGAAGCATATACGCTTTATGGTCTATTGCAGTGGTTCTTAACCTGGGTTCGATCGATGAGTCACTCTCAGGGGTTCGGCAGACACACACTGCGGTCAAGTGAGCCGCCGCTTTAAAAATTAATGACCGTCTATTCCTTAAGGTGCGTTCACACCGAGCGCCCCGTTCGGTGTGAACGCAGCATAACTGTACGGTGGCTTGGGTAGCCCAAAAAGCACGGAGAAAGCTAAAACGTATGCTGCGTTCAGCAGATGACAGCAGATGTCAACGATGAATGCCTCGACAAAATCATTGAACTTCAGCAGAGCCAGCTTCAACAGCAACTCTTCGGAACAACAACGCTCTCAACGTTTTGGTGTCACCAAATCGTACCATACTCTCGTATTGCCAAGAAAGCCCTTGAGATACTCACACCGTTTGTTACAACGTATCTTTGTGAGCAATCCTTTTCGAGGATGGTGGACATGAAAACTAAGAAAAGGAACAGACTTTGCTGCGAAAATGATATGAGAGTGGCACTTGCCAAGGTGAAGCCGCGCATTTCTGAACTTGTATCTGAAAGGCAACAGCAAAAGTCACATTGATTTGCAGTAAATATTCACTGAGTTATGTTTTTGTGTGAAATTCATGTTTTGTTTGTCGACAAACCGATCCTCACAGCATCGTACGAAGTTGCGTACCTGATCGCAAATCATTCATTGAGTTATGTTTTTGTGTGAAATTCATGTTTTGTTGGTTTTGTTCTTTGCACACAGTGATTTTGTGTGCAACTGATGCATGGTTCATTTTGTGCACTAATAAAATATATACCTATGTTTTGAAGAAATCATATTTTATTTTTCCAATTACGAAGGGTTCGGTGAATGCACTGATGAAGCTCGCAGGGTTCAGTACCTTCAATAAGGTTAAGAACCACTGGTCTATTGTGTTCTAAATGGGACTGTAATTTACGAAATGAACATCATGCTGTTTCGAAGAACCCTTGAAACTAACGATTGAAACCATAAACACTATTTTGTGTTTTTATTTCTGTTTGTATTAAAATGATTTCCTACCCGTTCATTATTTCTCCACTACACCTTGGATTCATCTTGGGATTGGCAACCCAACTCCCTCTCGGGTATAATAAAGATCTGTTTTGTTTGCCTCTCTCCCTAATTAGCTTGGTCGAAACTAAAGCAAGTCCGTAGCTGGATCAAACCATTCATTGTCATGGCAACCTGACATGGTCAGAGCTCACTCCCATGACCTGACTGTCTGCGTGTATGTGTGACAGCTGCACACCTGAATGGCCTCTGCCACCTAGCCATGACCGTTGTTTTGAACCCATCTGCATGTGGAAGCGTGTTCTCATGTGAGCGCACGTTGTGACCTCTCCATGGCACGCGTTTAGCAGAAATAACTAGATGCCCTCACAGACGCATGGATGCCCTGCGGATCCACGCACACAAACCAACTCATTTCTACAACCCTTCTCCGTGCTGTGTGTAAGGATGTGCTCCAGTGAGCAGCAGGGTCAAGAGCTCATTGGTGGTCCAGGAGCGTTTCCCGCATGATGGGCTCGCCCGGCGGGACTCCCCTCTGCCATGCCTGGAGAAACCCGCCAGATAAGACCTCGTTATGTTGTCAATTCAATTACTCCCCCTACTACTGCAGGGAACATTTGTTTTCCTTATCACAGTCAGACATGCATTTTTTCGAATTTGCGTTTTGATGTAAAAATACAGAAACACATGGTTTAGCAACAAACCTCTGGCCAAGTTTGGTGCCAGGTTGATACGAGCGGCAGGAGGATTACAGAGTTTAATCTGCGGTGATTGTGTGTTATTTAGCTGAAGGCCATGAGTGCAGAGAGTTCACCTATAGCAGGTTTATTTACAGACACACATACATGTTTGGTAATCCAGGTTATCACAACAGGGGCCACATATGTGTAGTAGCCCTTTGTTATAATAACGCTGTGCTAATTGCAGAGTGCGACAGGGTTAGAAACAGCAGCGGGCAAACCAATGATTTATCCAGATTATCTATAACGGTGTGTTTGGAAGTAGCAGTAATGTAGGTTAAATTCCATCCACTTGTTTTTCTTCACATTTTCAATTTGAAGCAAAAAAAAAGTATTAATCTTTGATAAAAAAAAAAAAAAAAAAAAAAGATAGATTTAGCAAAAAACATTTACCGTATTTTCCGCACTATAAGGCGCACTTAAAAGCCTTTAATTTTCTCAAAAAACGACAGTGCGCCTTATAATCCGGAGCGCCTTATATATGGATTAATTCTGGTTGTGTTTACTGACCTCGAAGCGATTTTGTGTGGTACACGGCGCTCTGTCAACATGTTTTAGTACGACTTTGGTAAACTACAAAGCCGCACCGCTTGCAGCATTACGACCACCGTAGTCAGGAGCGTCGCGGAGTAATACATACTGTGCTTCACCATAATATTACAGTGTGTGTGTATAAGGACCCAACATGGCTCCTGTCAAGAGACACGCTTACGACGCGGACTTCAAACTCAAGGCTGTCAGTCACGCAGTAGAACATGGGAATAGAGCAGCTGCGAGAGAATTCAACATTAATGAATCAATGGTACGGAAGTGGAGGAAGTTTGACTGACTGACTGTTTTGTTTCGCTTAATGCGCCTTATAGTCCGGTGCGCCTTATATATGAAAAAAGATCGAAAATAGACCATTCATTGACAGTGCGCCTTATAATCCAGTGCGCCCTATAGTGCGGAAAATACGGTAGGCTTGTCTGAAGTGGAAGTGGGGCTGCACGGTGGTGTAGTGGTTAGCACTGTCGCCTCACAGCAAGAGGGGCCTGGGTTCAATTCCCGGGCCAGACAACCTTCTGTGTGGAGTTTGCATGTTCTCCCCGTGTCAGCGTGGGTTCTCTCCGGGTTCTCCGGCTTCCTCCCACAGTCCAAAGACATGCAGGTTAGGTTAATTGACTCTGAAATTGCCCGTAGGTGTGGATGTGAGTGTGAATGGTTGTCTGTCTCTATATGTCTGCCCTGTGACAGGCTGGTGACCTGTCCAGGGTGAACCCTGCCTTCGCCCATTGACAGCTGAGATCGGCTCCAGCACCCCCGCGACCCTTAACTGGATAAGCAGGTTACGGAAGATGGATGGATGGATGAAGTGGAAGTATTCATAAAGTGAAATGCTGTTTTTCAATGAGTTCATTGCTGCCTGAATTACTCACTAAAGCACCAAATGTGGATTAATCCACCTCTAAAACTAGACCCCAACAAATGCACTGTTTTGTCCTGTTTAAGTAAAGTTTATTGAAAGCTAAACTAGTGGGTTGTTTTAAGAAATTACTGAGCTTTTTTTCTTTAAGAAATCATATATTTTGGACCCGTTTAATAGATTTATGTCCTCAGTATGAAACAATGCCCTTGAGAGCCTCAGACAAGGTAGGGATGTCAGAAAGTAACAATAGACGGATTAACATATTTTTAATGGGATTTGTTAAGGTTGAAAATAAGAGCAGACTGATTCTTTCCTACTTTGAAAATGACTTTGATTGCATCGTCTAATAAATTAGGAACTATTCTTTTAAAAAGCAAATTGTTTATGAGTGGCACTTAAAGCTTACAACATACAATGGTTCGAGGAACTAATGTTATTCAGTGTGGGTAATATCACGCTCCGTCTGATGGATATACCACAAGTAACTCTCTGTGTTGTCTTATGGAATACCTTTGGTGTATTTTTAAATAAACGTGGAGAAACAACAGACGGACATTTGCTCAAAGCGGGACTCTTGAGAGCAGCAACGTTGGCGCTCATCATGCATACCCTTCTCTTCATGTGATTTATGTCTGTAACATGGGATTAGACTGGCAGGTAAATGACTCTTCATGTATTTGCTGCTTCCTGGGGATCCACTTACACAACATGATTGAAGTATCGGGAAGCGCAGGATGTATAGCTCCACCGTCACGTAGAAACTTCATACATTCTCAAACTGGAGGGAAACTGAATTCCCCCTCACGTATGGATATACATGTTTGACATTTCATTTAAATATGGAGAGGTTATGCTATGCTCCCAGAGGATGAAGGCATTCGCCACACCTGGTCGACAACGCTGGATCTCAATTTTGAAGGGAAAGCAGCCGCCTCTGGAGGACATCGGCCCCTGCGAGGAGCATTCAAGTGGAAAAACGAGTGGCAAGTGCTGCTTGAAATTGGCACTGGCTCCCAACAGCATCAGAATTCTCCTGCCTCCTTAAAAGCCTTCAACATCCACCTCCGTGCTCATCATATGCCAAACAGCAGCGTGAAGGACTCACGCTGAGTGTGATCCTCTTCTGATTCACCACAAACAGGAAGAAGAGAGGATGCAGGAGATTGAAGGAGAAGAGAGAGTGGGAAAGCTTTTTTTTTCTCTTCTCAACTAAACTCGAGTTGACTTTTTTCTATTTTGCACCATCGCCAGGCATTAAACTCACAATATGAAACATATTTATACTTTATATAGCCAAACAAAATGTAATGATCAATGACTACGACCATCGTCTTTAATTGACAACTTTAGGCGAAACAATGTATCTCAAGCTCCACAGAATAGAAACCTAAAAACATTAAAGAGGCTACTGGATAGATAACACATAAGCAAAATAAGAATCAACAGGAGAAGTTAAAAAAGAGGCAACAGAGACAAAAAAAAACAAGTTAAGATTGATGTCTTCTATACATATTTCCATTCTTTTTATTATTAATGGTTTTAAATTGTTGTCCTGTAAACCACTTTGTGATTGTATTAAAGGGTAAAAGTGGCGTTGGTGTTTTGTGGACTGCAGGTACTTAATGACGCTTAATATTATATTTGTATGAAAAATAATTATCCTCTGCCTTGTGCCACCATGTGCGTCTCTTTGTGTGTGTATTCTCGTGTGTGTCTGTAGGTTGTGTGGATGAAACAGACCAGATTGTGTGACAGAATGATGTCATCCTTCTACGGGTGTAAAGAAGGAGAGAGGGTGTTGTTGTGGTGTTTGTTCCACCACAGGAGAGAAAACATCTATCTATGATTAGCAACCAACACATTCAGGAGGTGTGAAAAGTGTGATGATGTCCACGCCGCTAAGAGAAGCACACGCTGAGTGTATTTAAGTCCTTTTATGTAATAGTCCACCACAGTGAGGTAAATACCACTTGGACAAATCATATTTCACACGGATACACACATAAACAAGCATTAACTGTCTTATCTTTCAAATCCGAGCAAAGGAATACAGACTTTGCGGACTTCTTTTGACATATTATGGTCTCTTAATGCCAACTGGGACGGAGTCAGAGCCTGAATCAGGATGCAGCACACATGTCCAGTCCTAATCCTAGAAACAGTGAAGAATTTTTTAGGTGTCCAGTATACCCTGTATTTAGGCTTACTATCACTCTCTGTAAAGACCCTGAAACGCAAAGGATGATAGGAGGGATGGATGAATCAGAGGGATGAAGGATAAACAGGACAGCTTTGTCTGAAAATCCTGCCTCTGGCCTCCAGCTGACTTTGTTACAGACTGCTTAAACAAACCAGAAAAACCCAGCTGCTATAAAACTGTTAGGATACTGTGGCTTAAATACAAAAACTACCAGACTTCTGCCTCAGCATCACTTCAAATCTCTGTTTATGTTGTACCGTCACAACCCACATTTAAGGTTCAAGTTACAAAACACATTTTACTATTAAAACTATGCTTTGTGAACTCAGGAAACAGCATGAAAATATGCACTCACACTCACTGAGCCAGGCGGATAAAGCTAAGCTCAGAAATAGAACTAATTGCAAAACTAGAAAGTTTCTCTCTGTAGAGTGCAAATCCCCGTCAGGTGTGACTGTAACAACAACCGCTGTAATGTGTGATTGAAAGAAACCAACACATTATTGGCTTAGCCCCTGTCTAGACATCAATGGACTGTAAGGCGTCAAAAACACACTGCATTCAACTCAGAAACATGCAGAGATGAATGCAGGCAATCGGCTCAAGTTGTTGTATAAGACACGTCATACAATCTTGCGTAAAACAAAGTATAATATTGCCAGCGTAGCAGGGGCTGAGTTGCGGCGATGTACAGTAGTGTGTGTACTGCTAGTTCAGTGGCAGTAGTAATTATAACTGTGGCAAAGGAGGAAGTCAGTTGGTTTACTGTAAAGAGCAACTAAGTCAACCTGGAGAGGCGGTCGAGGGCAATGGATGGGTCAAACAAACACATGACTGTCACCCAGGAGACCGTTGTTCGTGTCTCGTGTTAACCCAAAATCAAACAGTGCCTTATCTTACCACGTTTTGTTACCAAAAGTATTTGGACAACCCCTCTCCACATATTTTTATGTAATATTCATGGTTCAAAGTAGGCCCGGTAGTTCCAGTAAAGGCAAATCTTGTTTTCAGACAGTAAGCGTAGCGGATTACAATACATTACATTCATTTGGCAGTTGCTGTGAACGTGACACACAGATGGTGCCAGGCGGGGAATTTGCATCGCATGACTTTCAGGTTAGACGCCTCAATCAACGATTGCATTATCATTATCATCCAACTAAACATCCGGGAGACTCCAAAAATGTACCGGCATGAGATATTTTTACATTATTATCACGTTGGCTGATTTATTATTTTGTACTTTGTTTTTTCTTTAATTCTCGTTTCCTTCCTTATTTCTTTCGGTTCTCCTTTACTTTCCCTCTTTCCTCCATTCTCTCCTTTTTGCCCTGTTTTAATTCAGTTTTTCCTCGACACTACTTCCCCCTTTATCTTCTTCCTTTCTCTGTTTTTTCTTTCGTCCTTCATTGTTTTTAGAAATTAATATTTGTTGACAAAATTATAATATCTGCGTTCCTTTTTTTGAAATCGTACACATTTACAATTTAATGATAATAAGTTCTCTACCTGCCCCCTCTGTTCTCATAATCAGTGTTTCTAGCAAAACACACACACTTTTTCTCCCTCGATGCTTCTCCCCCTCCACCGACCTGTCAGAGTGGTTGACCTTAATTTATTTTTCTCAGAGAAGCGTAAACAAAAGAACGGTGCATTAATGTCTGGAATATTTTACAGTAATGGCAGAGGATATTTGACATTCATGCTACATACGTAGCTTAGTAAACACTCTGTGCATATGGAACAGAAAGATAACAGCGATGCACTTAGAGAATAGCAGCCGAGCTAATGCTCTTATCTCTACACAAAGTGACGGGAAAAGGCTTGAGGCAACTTGAAAAGTGTTTGGGGGCTGAGAGCAGAGAGGCGTGTATATCATGTAATTAGTGTAGGGAAAACACATTTGGTATGTACACACCATCCATAATTCACAGTATTCTCTCCTGGTAGCAGCACTCCTCACTTGAAATAACAGTGAATTAGCTGTGACACTGTAAAATCCCTCTTTATATGAGTTTCCCCCACGGTTGTTATCTGACAAGTGAAACCACATTAAGTTCAGTTAAACTTCATGGGCGATAGAGCTGTTTTCTGCATCCACATTCTATAGGTTCAGCTTCCCTTGGGCAGCATGCACAGAGTCTGTGTTGGTGTGAATACTATGAGAGCAAAAGAGAAATGATCAAGAGAGTTATCTGTCTAGTATGTCTCTGCTGCAGCTCCACGCAGTGGTGGAAAGTAAACCCAAGAAGTAAAGTTTTGAGGTCCTTGTATTTTACTTCCATTTAATGCTACACTATACTTCTACTGCACTTTATTTCATCTTAAAAACATGAAGCAGGCCTTCTGAAGGGTTTTACTTTATGAAGAACCTAAGGTAATTCAGAGTCTGCAGAGAAGACTTTATAACTCTGGGTTCGTCATACTCTGTCACCAGACAAGAACATTGATTTTGGACTACTTTGCAAAACCCCAAATTGAGTTCTGTGATATTGTTTGGGCTTATTCGCAGCAAAATGGAGGCCAGCTCTATGAAAGTGAAAGTCTGTCACTTAGTGAGTGGATGAGTGAGGGAGTGAGTGAGTTGGTGAGTTGGTGAGATAGTGATGCTGCATTCCAGATAACGCAGAGGTCAGAATTCTTCCAGTTGACACATTTGACCTTAAAGCGTTTCAGGTGAACAACGGCAATTGAAAAACAAAAACAATAGCCGACCATGACAAACTTTCTTTGCAGTTGAACACATAATTAATCTCTCAGCAGTGCAGCCTTCACATTTTTAACATGTTACTGACAGAAAAGATTACTTTGTTTACGGTAACCAGCAACCTAACAACAAATTTTGTCCCAATGAATGAAAACAGCGGTTTAGTCTCAAGTACTGCACAAGTTTTCCTCCAAATTGCCAATTAGTGAATTTAATTGCATGGGATCCAACCTAGGTCTGATCTGTTACCAGTGTACCACATTGCACTCCACTGTGCATTCACAAGTGGCTGAAAGAGGACAAAAACACTTAAGATGAATGGTTATATTGGTGAATTTAATAAATTACAGCAGCCCTAAATTATTTGACTAAAACATAGGTTAACCATGTGATATTATATTCTACCTCAGTATACTTTAAGAAAAACTTCTTAAGTTCTTAAACTACCTGACCAAACATAAGGAAGTTGAAATTAGCTCCATCTCAACTGGTGATTGGCCTGTCCCTATGGATGGTGATGTCAAACAAACGATTCACTTACAGAAAGTTTTTGATGTTTGTCTAAAGTCAAGCTTGTATTACACATGCATGGATGCCCTAACTGATAGGTGCACGGATTTTTTTTTAGCTCTGTTAGCTCTATAGCTTTTAGCTCTGTTTTGTTGTCTCTTTTATTTTTTATTTCATCTCTAATCAATATAATTTTACTTTTGTGTGTTCTTTTTGTTGTCTCTTTTATGTCTGTGATCCACTCTATACATTTTCATGAGCCACATTTCTCATTTCGATGTGCAAGATGCTCAATCATATACCTTTATGCAGACTAGGGCTGTAAAGTCCTGAGCGACTGGTCGACTTATTGGTCGATATTCTGGGTCGACCAAAATTCTGATTGGTCGATTTTTGCCGTGTTAATTTCATAAAGTCGTCATCAGGAGGAAAGTACCAAGTGCTAATGGGGGTGTTTTCAGAGCCCTGTTTCACAGAAAACAGCCTGTCTTCAGAGAACACCCCCCTTGTTTTCACTATTTTGGATTAGCCCAACCCACTAGAGACAGGTAGATTGAAGAAGGTCCATGTTATTCAACGTCCGGTGGTTTAATTGCTGAATATTTATTTTTATTTTGAGCGTTTCATTTAAGTTTCATTTGAGTCCTCCTCCTCTACATCCATGTCAATGACATTGGCAAAAAAAGTCGAATGTAAAATTTGCAAACAACAGTTTGCAAATCACAGCTCGACTACAAACATTGCGTATCATCTAAAAACGGTAATATTTCAATATTATAGCCTATTAATATCATATTAAACATATTTCAATATTTCAATATTTTAGTCTAATAATCGTTTATTCGTTTTATAACTGCAGGATCCCTCCGATACACCCAGACCACGCTGGATGTTAAGCCTCCTCTATCATCCAAACGCAAACATGATATCACAGAAGGAATTGTCAATTTTATTGCTCAGGATATGAGGCCCATTGGTGTCGTGGAAGGCCAAGGTTTTAAGAACCTGTTAAAAGTTTTGGAACCTGGATATTCAGTGCCAGCGCGCCAGACAATCATGCCTTTGCTTTATTTTTGGTACATGATCTGGGATGTTTAATAAAGATAATTTTCCATGAATTGCCTTTTGTGTTTAATTGCCTTCTTGTGCTGATATCAGTATATATTTTCGGTAATCATGGGCTAATGTAATTTCGATTTTTAGTCGAAATTTCAGGGTTTCAGTCGACCAAGAATTTCTTTGGTTGATTACAGCCCTAATGCAGACACTTTCAGTTTTATTTTCCCCACTATACATTCTTATTGCAATGCACCACTACCATCACAGTAGATGAAATGCACAAAGATTCTTTATCTTTAGCAGCAAAACATTTGCAATTTGAATGTAAACTGTCCTGACTCCTGCAGGGCTCTGCGTCTCACTGGGGAGGAGCAAAGTCAGAAATCTTTCCAAGCTTCATTGGTACAGTTTTAAAGCATTGTATGTGCTGCATCTATTCAAAACTTAAGACTGTATTAAAGTTATACTGCATGTCAGGGAATGCGTGTGTGCGGGGGGGATCTTGAAATGTCATACATATATGGAAAGAGAAAGGATCAAGTTATGGAACTCAGCTTGGCCTCCCCCATAATTTGCGCTCAGCTCGTTTTAGTGATGCTTCACTGGTTGTGTCTTAAAATACAATAAAATATGAATCAAATAGGGTTGAGTTTGACTAATAAAGTGGCCATCTCACTTGCTGAATTTCCATTTCAGAGTTTTTTTTGTCTCCCCTTCTGTCTCCTCTTACAGGGAGGAATATATCATACCTGACATGTGGAATATATGTCAAGTATGATATATTCTTCCTCGTCTTATTTCTATCTCCCTCTTTTTCTTTCATCTCTCTCAAGATGGGGGTGCACATAGAAGCAGCTATGTTTGTCATTGCGGCTGTTCCAAATGTCTAAGTTACGACCAGAAGATTCCTTCTGTATGCATGTTTTTATATGGTTGGAATGACAGAATAAACTTGAACTTGCTTTTCCATTCATTAAGGGGTATATTTGTATTATACAACACAGACAGAGCAACATCTCAGCACTACAACAATAAAACAACAATGAAATCTGAAGAAAGACACCAGGATTAAAAATGATTGAGTGTGTAGAGGCCGTAAACACAAATTCTCCTCATGAAGACGTCATCTTTGTGAACTCTTTATATAATAATAAGTATATAGACACAGGCCCCTTCATTTCAATGAAGGGAATCTTTATGCTAGCATACCATAGTATTTCAGACAGTAGTGTTCTTACAACTGTATGTCAGCTGGTTTTTCCGAATTGGTGTGGAGTAACTTGACTGGTGTGCACAGAGCCCTGACCTCAACACCATTGGGATGAACTCGTGGTTGGACCTCACTAATGCTCTTGTGAATGGGACCACGTCCCAGCAGCAGGTAGCAAACATCTGTTGGAAAGACTGAATGTTATGCAGCATATCAATGCCAATCAAATATTGAACGAGGATATATTGGTTTATTGTTTGTGATTCCTCATACTTTTTTCCCCTTGAGTGTATTTCTGGATTAATCTGCATATATTTGTGATGTTTTCGGGAGGGCCTGAAAGAGATGATTGCCACCTCCCACGCAGCAGTATACTCGCTACATAGACAAATTGAAAAGAGCTCTCCAATGCAACAATCAGAGAGCACTGGAGAAACTGTGGAAATAACACCAACGACAGCCCTTGCACAATCACTCCATATCATCATCATGAGTTCTAATTATGGCGACTAGGTTTACCATAACAAAACTCACACAATGATTAAATAAATCAATTGCGTTCACCTATCAAACTTCCATTTTCAAATTACATCCATGCTGGGGGATACGCTGATTGTTGCATTCATTTTGGAAGCAATCAGTCTGATTGCTGTAAACATATAAATACTGTGGTGACACCCCGTAATGCGTAATCCTGCATGATGGATGCCGTGGCACTGCTAGAGGAGTACTTGAATGGAAGTGTTAGGAAGGAAACAAGTGTCTAGGGATCACCTCAATCCCTCCCAAGGGACCACTTTGGTACACAAACTGTGTCAGAAAGAAATCCTTTTCTGGGCCTTCTTCTAGGTAGTTGCTGTGATTAACCGTTAAAAAAAGGATTGATTGGCAGGCTCATTTCTAAGCATCAACATTTATAAGTTGCTTTGCATTGACCATATATGGGTGATTGTGGGCGTGTAGAGGGCGGGATATGAGGCTGATCCATATGGAACATTCTCAAGTTGATTTGGGATTTATAAAAGGAAATTGCGCACTGGCAAGTTATATAAATCTGTAATTTATGGATGGGGTGTGAACATTTGTACGTGACCAATCATTTTATCTGGATCCTACGCATTCTATAAAAAATGATATCAAAATATTATTTTAATTTATCAAGCCATATTTGGGAATTTTTTTTTTTCTTGGATATTTTCAGCAGCAGATTTGAAACCATCTCCCTTTTGCACATGTGAGATAGCAGTCAAAACTGCTTTCCACACGCTCTGAGCTTTTTAATCTGAGGGAACGCTCTCATCACTTAGACATCTCTCTGGCTCAGTGTCAGGATGAAAGAGCTCTGGTTGGTGTGAATTCTCCCACATTACGTCCTGTGAATTCCCCTCTTTGTCTCCTTCTCTTTCCTCTTGGCTCCCGATGACTTTCCTCCCATCGCTCTCCCTCCTCTCATCCCTGAGGCTTTCCTCCCTCTGCTGTCTCTCTCTCATTTCTACTTTCTCACTAACAAGGACACAAACTCGTTCTGCATGCATACGAGCTGTGTGCTGACATAAAGCCATGCGTATAGTTTCTACGAGTACTTGGATGCTGCTTGTATGGAGCAGGGAAGATGTACAGTCTCTGCTTACATAAAAGCAACGAAGCAGGAAGCTGTGCTGTCCTGCAGAGAATCAGACTGGACAGATTGGACTCGGGCAGCAGCTGAATGATGTTCTAGAAATCTCTTTGATTGGTGCACATGTCACTGGAGATGAATGTTGTTATGTCCCATAAAACTAAGAATGAATGCTGTCTGAGGAGGATGAAACGTTCTGCATGTTAGATTATAGGCTATATTTTCTTTAATATCCTGCAACAGATTTGAAACATTTAATATTGACATTTCTGAACCAGAAATACGTTTCATATTAACGTTCCATACCAGCCTTGTATTACGGTTGCAGAGACGCACAATATCACGCGGTTATCATTGCGGACTCATTTGTGAGGTTTAACTTCTTGGTTAGGGTTAGAAGAAAAGATCATGTTTGTGTTATATTGATAACGTAACAACGTAAGAAAACAATGTAAGATGAGGACCGAAACAACCGTAAACAAACAACAACAGCCCTTATCGGTCTTCCTTACGCAACATTACATTACAAGAGTACAACTGTACGTACCAATACCATAAAATGTACAATTCCCCCCAAAAATGTCCTACCGACTGGAAATGACTCATCTGACCTCTGTGTGCTGCAGTCAACATTTACTTTTTGTTTTACACGAGTCATAAACAGCGGCCTCCTGGAGGAAATATATTTGTTGCTCTTTATACTTCATCACTTCGTCACCTGACTTACTGATCATTTGCTTTAAACATCTAATATTTTGGCCGATGGGTTTTCATTTGAGTTGCCTGAAAGCCTGGTGCTTCTCATACAGATGCTAAAGGGTGCCTTGTGTGTCCGTATCAGACACCGAGGGCTGTGACAACCCATTTGACGGCCTTGGAACGGCTGAAAAGTCATGTCCTTAACAAAATTCTGCTCTAAAGGACATTTTTTGTTGCGGTTTTCAAGAACTAGACTCAGAGGATTTGGTTCCAGTGTGCACACCTACGGTACTGCATATTATATTCTTTATACTAAAGGAAAAATACTTGCTGGAGGAAACCAGCAAGTGGACTTTCTATGTGTTCCAGTTCTGTGGGGTCTGCAGCAGCAGAGAGGATGTTGATAAGTAGGGAGTCATTTGGGAGAGACGGAGCAGATACATCACAGGTTTCCCAGGAGAGGAGAAGGAGGCTAATATAGCACAGGTGTAGCGTCGCTGCTGTGCAGAGGCTGTCCTCATCTTTCTCCGACTGCCGTCTCTCTTTGTCCTCCACCACTCGCTCTGACTCGGACACCACACCCTACTGCTGCATTACTGCATCTTTATCTCATTGCTCATTCCACCACCCTCACATTCTGTCTTTTCATGCCGTCGGTTTGCAGCAAACCTCCTGAACAAAGAACAGGTCGTTTCTCATTGTTAGGTATCTGAAAAGATCAGTTTTATTAATAAAGCTTCGGGGTTTGGACTTTCTGCATTTTACTGCACATTAAAGGTAGCTGGACAAAATGTCAGATAACATCCACATTCTGTACATAAATATGGTTATTGTAATGGCAGATTAACAACACTCTCAGTTGAATGGGATCATAATGACAAACCCCTCGGCTACACACACAAACGTCACGCAGACCGACAGAGCAATATCTCAGCACAGCAACAATAAAACGACAAAGAAATCTGCAGACAAAGAGAGAAAAAGAAGATGAACGCATGAAGGGAGACACCAGGATAAAAATGATTGAGAGGGAGGAAGCTGGAAACACAAATTCTCCTCGTGAAGACGTCATCCGTGTTAACTCATAAACGACCTCCCGGTGCATATCTGACGCGGCTGTCAGCCAGGAACATTATGGCAAAGAAGGACTTGTTATATTTTCCTCAATCACTGCATGCTGCGTTTTTATTGATCCATTTGCATTAGGTATAGCACCTCGAGAAGCACTCAAATCTCATTAGAATGAAAGGAAATGAAATCAGAGGCCACATATTGATGTTTCCCCCACCGAAGCAATTCATTCTGATTTATGGCATTATTGTGTGAGAAAGCTGAGCGACAAACTCAGCACGTGCAGTCATAAATGCATTCTCATCAGAAATGAAGCAGTGCTACACGGGCCCGTGAACGACTAAATCAAGTTATGTTCCAAATTGAGATGATTTGAAAAATTTAAACGACACCAACATTGTTATCAGGTTTACAAATGACAACATCAAGCTGAAATATATTAGGGTGGTTTTCAAAGCAATGCTTATAACTTTCATCTCTAACTTTCAAAATGGTAATGCATGTTGATACATTTTAATTTAGGGAATAAGAAGTTGTTATTTATCATTCATGGGAAGATTTACACGTGACAGCCGTGCAGGAAACAGGCTAAAGAGGTCAGACTTTTTTTTTATTAAACAAATAAAACAAAACAAGAAATTTTAAAAATGATTACATTGCAATGCTTCAGATGATTTTCATGAATCTTGCAAATAATTGTGCAAGTCCAAATAATTGTGTTATTCACATTATACATTTTCAATAGTAGAACAAAAGTAGAAAGAGAAAAAAATCCTATAAATAATAGATGTCAACATCATCTGAAATGTTCCATGCAACACAAGTCTGGCACATGCACTCAGCTTCAAGCATTCCTGCACTAAATGAACATTTGACAAGCAAAGTTTCAAAGGGAGGGGTTTCTGAGAAATTTAAGCTAATTTGTTGTTTCTTAGTTTACTGGCAGCTTCATAACCCTTTTTTTACGTCTTCAACCCATCAGATATCTCAATACTAGATAAGAGACTGCGGAGAAACTGGGTTACAAGAAGGAGTGAGGCCGACACAGAGGTGTTTTGATTCTATTTACCTAGGAGAAAACAGAAAAGGGAGGATGGAGGTGATTGCACATTTTTTCTTTTACCTACATGTTGATGACACATCCTTTGTTTGCTGACATTTTGGCCGTTTGTCAGCTTCAGAACATCCGCTATTCTGCAGAACAAGACAGATAATTCAGCATCAGGTGGCGGAGGAACAAACAGGTGGAGCTCTCCACCACCTGCAGCTGCAGCAACCCGCCCACAGCAGGCCAAAACACTGATTCAGCAGCGTCTGCTCTCCCCAATCACCTCTGGGAAACAGCGAGAGATCCCACTGCAATAACAGCACATCAGGCGCCGCAGAGGAGAGCAATCAATTAACAGCAAGTCGTCTGAGGCCGCAAATGTATATATCATTTTTATCCTCTCACTCATACTGCATAACCTCTCCCTGCTGTTCTCTCCATCCTTCATGTCTTTTAGTTTTTTGCTTTGAGGAGAGGAGACAACTTCAAAGGCCAGTTGTCGCCACAGCAGCCGTCTCCCTCCTCAGGCATAAATATCAGCTGTGTGAAGCGAACGGAGTCCTGGATACAGTAAGCTGCTCCGACACTTTCATTAAATATTTAGTTATATAGGCAACTGTGGAGCACAGCATGTGTGTGTTTGTGTGTGTGTGTATGTGAAGTGTGGGAGTGTGATACGATTAAACGAAGACAGTTGGGGGTTGAGGAGCTACAACAGCTATGAAACATCAAAAAAGAATGTAATAGCATAAATTGGAGTGTGTGTGTGCAAGAAAGTGTGTTGTGTTGTATGGTAAATTCTGAGAACTCATTGCACTTCAAAACAAAAAGTCAGGCGGATCAGACTAGCTGCTCTTTGAGGATGTACTTGAGCTAAACATCAACATCAACATTACCTCACATTGACGATGCTAATGTGCTGTTATGTTTAGTATGCCTATCTACAAGCATGCTAACATTTGCTCACTAGCACTAAATACAAAGCCCAGCTTATAGGCTGATGGGAATACTTTCAGTTTTGAAAGTATTTGGTCATATACCAAAGTATTGGGCACAAAATGAAAAGTTGAATAAAGCGTTGGAACGTTGTGGCTCCAGAGGGAGCTGTGTGAAAACTGATACATGTCCTCAAGTGAAGTCACTGGAGTCATCAGGGTGTTCGGGGCCTGAAGACTACAAGCAAAGATGCACTTTAACAAAGATGACGCATTACAAACTCCCCCAACTGTTTAAAATGGTTAAAAATGGTATACACTTCCTGTTTCCTAAGCGGGCTACATCATGGCGCATTCACCCTATCTTGGAAAGAAGGGAGCTTACTAGGCCTCTGGCTGCTGTTAATCTCCCTGCTTGATAGTGGCAACAGGTTAATATTAGGTTATACCATATAACACACCCCAATCTCTGGTGAAATTGTTAGCAGTTGAGTTGAATTGTGGGTAATGCAGGTGGCAGGTTTTGGACAAGAAAGAAAAAAATATGCTGCAGCAACCATTCACCTAAAAACTATTTTTCAGCTTGTAGGTTGTTAGCTCCCAGGTTGTGGTTTATGTAACACATTTTGGGCTTTTTAAAACGGTAACAAGCAGACATCCAAAGGAGAGGTGAGCTCTGTCTGAATAAGTCTACCATAGGAAGGCTTTGCGCACAGTCGGCATCGTATGAGTCAGACTAGGAGCAAAGTGGCGGACCAGCAGACATTACAATCCCTACAATCATGCCGCTAGCGTGGCTAAAAACTGAGGGACATGTTTCAAGACTGAAAAATCAAGCACCAATGAGAATAGACACAAGCTAGTGAACCGAGTGTAAGAGGAGGAGGGTTCAGTTACGGAGTCATGTTTGAGAGAGTGAATCATTTTGTTGTGTGTGTTTGTGTGTGTGCGTGTGTGTGTGTGTGTGTGTGTGTGTGTGTGTGTGTGTGTGTGTGTGTGTGTGTGTGTGTGTGTGTGTGTCAGCGGTGATGAATGGCCATGTGCTGCAGGACGTCTCGGGGCCCAGCGACTGTGATGATGGCAGAGCAGACTCTTCTAATGAAAACTGACTGTGAGGCTCAGGTTCAGCAGCAGCGGAGATTTCAGGCGATATTTCACTTCACAGTATCACACTGTCAAGTTTATAAAAGCACTCTGCTGGCTCCGGATGAATCCATCAGCAGTCAACCTCCCTCACTTTTTCCTCCTCCTTTGTTTTCTTGTTTTCATCCCCGGATGAAATTCCCAAATGTGTTTGCTGCTGAACGTCAGAGTCAGAAAAAGGGCAGGCGATCCATTTCAGACTGATGTATTGATTCAGTTTTCGGTACATGTGATCATCTATGGGGTGTGACCGAGTCAACCAAAGATTGATCGTTTCCCCCCTACTAATGTAATTGAATAATTAGATTTTCTCCTTTTCTCCCTTGTTTATTATCTCATGATAACACGGTTCTTGCCTATTTCAATAAGCGTTAGAAATCAATGCTTTACATTTATAAGAACCTTATGTGCATGTCAGTTTAATTGGTTCTGGAAAGTTAAGCCAATGCGGAAGTGCCTTAAACTTGCATTCCCTCTACTGGCCATCAGAGGGCGATTCCTCTGGTTGCAATTAGAAGTCAGATAGTCTATGAGAAAATGACCCCACTTCTCACTTGATTTATGGACTCATTGTGGACATGAGTTTATGATCTCAATCTCTAGTTTTCATTTAGTAAATGAGTATATTTGATACCTTTGGAGTAAAGTAGAGGATAAATCAGAGTATGCTTTAGGGCAGGCTAACTTGTAGTTGTCAGGTTGCTGCTGCTACCAGAGATGTTTACAACTTCTCAACGTCACTACGCAATACAAATGTGTTCACTGGTTGCAAAAAACAAGATGGCGAAGAACAAAATACCGAATTTGAGGCTTCAAAACGGCAGTTCACTAACCAGTGGGTAACGACTATGTCCACTTATATTCAGTCTATGAGTTTACCCAATATTTCCAAAGAGTCAGATTTTTATAGTTGATAAAAATCAACTAACAAAAAAAAAAGTTTCAAAAAGTGCTAAAAAATTGTAGTGCTCATCTCATTTAGTGCTTATTTCAATTTGAACCTGCCATGTGCCAGTTGAGGATGATTGCTGGGCATCTGTACGTGTGCATGACTTCCCTCTTGGTATGAATCAGAGTGCACAACATCATTTACAGACGTGCGCACCCTTACAATCTGCTCGCGTGTGTGTCTATATGGTCACCACTCATCTCAGCCAAGGGCACCGCAGTCGTTCCTCATGACAGACGAGTCATTCAGAGCTGAGAGACTCCTCCCGTCGCCCATCACCACATCCCTCTCCTCCTGACAACATCTCCATCAGTCCTCTCATCCCTTTCGCCCCCTTTCCATCTCTGTCTTCATCCAGCCATCTCTCTGCTTGTGAGAGTATATGTGGCCCAGCATGGAGCCGTGGTAATGATGCGTACGATGGAGACAATGTGCTGGAGGAACGGATGGACGGACGGACGGACGGACGGACGGACGGAGGGGGAGGGAGGTGGGGACAGGGCACCGCAGGAGGCCGAGGTGGAAAAGATGAGATGAAAGTCGAGCTCAACATGGAGGGATTGATCGAAAGGAGAGCTGGGTCGCACTTCAAAAAACATAATTTAAGAGCGGGGCTTGTTGTACTTCCCCCCTCGGTCTGCATCGTCCCCCGTTACCCACCTCCTATTTTATCTGCTCCATCCTTGCCTTCCAGCGCTTAATGATGCAAAGTGCTATCAATAGTGAATGTGTGAATTCCGCATTTCTCAGCCATTCAGGCAACACACAGAGCGGTACAGTAAAGTTCTTAATATATATACAGTATATATGGGTGAGAAACGCACTCCTTCACACCCACCAGGAGGCTGCGAGCAAACGTTATCTACCTCCCACAGACAGCTAAAAAAAAAAAAGAGTTTGCTTAAAACTTGACAGAAATTGGGTCATGATCTAATTTGCTGACAGTGAGAGTGAATAAAAGAGAGAAAGGCATAGATCAAACCAGAAAAAGAAGAAGAATGGGAGCTCCGCTCTGTCAGCCGCATCAAAAGAGCCCAAAAGCTGAGAAGCTTGTGCTTCTTTAAAGTATAATTGCATGTCTTTTTTTTTTTTCTCTCTTGTGCTGTATTAGAGGATGTGAATTGGGTACGGTCTTCTTGGGTTTTTCATTAATGACCACAGGCTGAACTGCAGGAGTGAGCGAGGGAGGAATTGGAGAGAACATAGATTATTAAAAAACAGTGTGACTGGCTGATCTGGTTCAGCATGCTGAAGTGTCTTTTATTCCCTTGTTTCTTTCTCCAAAACATTTTGATAGACATTTTTCATCACAGCAAATGATGAACAGCACAAGCAGGCGAGCGGGTTGCAGATTTCTCGTGTTATTTCTTGACCCACATCTTAGTGTTTCTTTTGAATAACACATGATGTGTCACTGCAGCTCTTACACCACTTGTATTAACAGACATTTTGGAGGAAAAAAAAACCTCACACGTCTCATCAGCCATCTGTGAGGCAAAGAGTCACTTTTAGAAATGGGACCTTGGAAGAGGGAAAAGCGTCATGATGACAGCTGGAAAATAACTGGTAAAAAGAACATTTACAACACATTTTGTATTCGTATTTTTAGGTCTAGAGCTGAAATTATTCAGTCAACAGAGTGAGTCATTTAAGTCCTTTTTTAAAATGAAATGTCAAACATTTCAGTTTAAAAAACATCAGCTTCTCCAATGTGAATATTTTCTGCTTTTATTGTTCTATTTCATTATAGACTCATTATAGAGGCAAAGACCTCTGTGATGAGGGACAGCTCACTGTTAAAAATAAGAAAAGTGAAAGATGGATAGTAGTTGAGATCCAAAGTTTGGAAATGTCATTATTTTTGCAGGTTGGTCATAAAATGAGGTAGTACCTGATTCATTTTTTTACCTGATTAGAGGAAACGTCAGGAAAACGATCACAAGTCACTCTGTAATGTCAAATTTAACTGAATTTAATGGCAATCCATTCAATAGTTGGTGAGATATTAGAGGTGGACCGACCTGCAGATCAACTTCACCTGATTTAAGCATCAGAGAAATAAAAATGTGTAGCATTAGCATGAAGGCAACACACAGATACACACAAAGTATCTAAAGAAAGGAGGAAATAAAGTGTCAATCATCTCTCTCTGCGGTCTTGAATAATTTCGCTGCAGGGAGAAGAACAGGTTTTCCTCCCAGGTAAGTAGCATGTAGGCCAGAGCACTTCAAAGCTCATGTTTTCATAATGTGATGTCACCGTGAGAGACACAGAGAGAGAAGTTGTGTTAGCGGATCAAACACAGAGCAGCACACACACACACACACACACACACACACACACACACACACACACACACACACACACACACACACACACACACACACACACACACACACACACACACACACACACACACACACACACACACACACACACACAGAGCTGCTGAAACTACAGATCACAATCCAGAGAATAATTATTACAAGAGATGTGCAATCAGTAGAATTCAGATCTCCTCCACTGCAATGATGATTACACACAATACAATCACATACGGCTGCATGGCATTCAGATCTCCATTCAGAGGATCGTGGTGTACTGCAATCGATGTTTGGGCAAGACACCATTCATAACCAAGTTGCTCCCTTGCCATCGGTGACCGATGATGCATGAATGCATTAGAGTCTCATGGTGAGCTGTGCAGCTATATGTACTGAGTTCACTGTCTGCTAATCTTTAAATCTGAAGTTCACTGTGTAACCTTCCTCTTTAACGAACAGAAACTGTCCTCTTACCGACATCAGGAAACGCACTCCACTGTAGTCAGCCCTCATTTCATTTTGCAATAAGCAATAGTTATACATAAATACACACATACATGCATGCAATTGTCGTACCTAGGCGTGCACATCAAGTGAGGTACAATTCGCAATCAGTAGCCAAAACAAGAGTCCTAACTGAAGCTCTTGCTGATCGATGAAGAGAATTGAGAATCAGCAGTCAATGAAGCTATAACGATGTGTTTTTAAAAAGTGCGAATAACCGCAGGTCCTTTAAAATACAGTCAAAAATGAGCATTACATCGATATCAGAGTAAGTTTTCTTGTTATTTATTTTAGGTTTTTTTTTAATGTGAAGGTATGGTAGGTACTTCCTGAATATCATAACGTTATTGTAACCAGCAAAAATGGTTGTGATTTGCAAAACATATGCACTTTGTGGCAAGTCTCAATTCCATCCGACCTCATAACCCTAAACTTAACTAACAAAGTATTACTTTTTCAGGGAGACCGTTCCCCGCTTGGTTTGATAGCAGGTGGTAATGTACATGAATGTAACTGTATTCAAGAGTGATGCCAAGTGCTGTATTTGCTATTTGAATTAGTTTTCAGGCTGAGGTTATGGTGATCCCTTTTTTTGAGGCGAAAAAGTAAATAAAATAAATAAAATATAAACAGATAAATAAATAAAATAAAGAAATGATCGAGATAGACAAAACCTTAGTGGAAAAATGTGTTTGTGTAAAAGAAGCAACAGGTTCAAGCAAGTGAAATTCACCAGAATCCCAGGGGACATTTGGGAAACAGAGATGGTGACACAGAGGCTTTTCACACACACACACACACACACACACACACACACACACACACACACACACACACACACACACACACACACACACACACACACACACACACACACACACACACACACACACACACACACACACACACACACACACACACACACACACTTTGGCGTCTGTTCATGTGACGGAGAGTGATCGGATTTGACAACAGGCATCTGTGCCCTGCAGACTCCCTTCAGCTCAGAGAGCTGCCACCTTCACTTTTACTTACGCACACACACGCACAGACTTACCCACTTCCTCTCTCTCTCTCTCTCCTCCACCTTTCACTTCATTACATGCAAACCTCTACTCCTCCTCCCCCCACCCCCGCCTCCTGTCCTTCATCCTCCCATCATTTTCACTTCCCCATAATTCAAAGTGAAGCAGCAGATCACAGGAAGAAGCTGTTGGCTAAATAGAGACATGACTGTGAAGATGAGTACTGTATAATGTCTCTGAAAGCTGTGGAATATGACGCACAGTGTCTCTATCATGGGCCCGACTCCACAGTCAAGCTGATGTTGGGTTTAAGAGGATTCATGCCAAATTTCAGACTGAAATTAACTTATTTAAATGATTTTCCATAGTAGTTTTTTCCCTGGAGTTGAACTTGGGCTGAAAACTGGCACACTGACCAATCCTAAGCACTGCCCCCCTTAGTTACTGTTGCTATGTGAGAGAACTTTCAATCTGCAAATTAATAGTAACCGCAGGCAGGCTATAAACTATAGAGGCCTTAAAGTTTGCAAAACACAGCTAGTTAAACAGAAAACTACATACTATAGAGTCTATGAGTCAATGGAACAAGTTAGCAGTTTTGTCTGGGATCGTCCTGGTTTCAAGCTGGTTGTCCCAAGTCCCAACAAATATCTCTAACTGTACGCTACAAGTTCACGGTTTTCACCACAATTAAAATAACCAATAACACAACTGTCGTGCTGAAGAGAAGGCGTGTCTTTTCAAATGAACTAAAGGACGCTTACTCCTTCCTTCATAAAATATCTTGCTATGATAATATTTAATCCTGAACACACTGTCCGAGTACATTTTTGGGAGCACATGGTTGGAAATGGCAATATAAAAAATCATATTAAAATAGCCAAACAAGGATTGTACAATAACACACCTATGGTTGTGCATAAGAGCATAGATGTGCGCGTTCACAAACATGTGGTAACACCTTAGGGTCCCTGTTTGAAAATAAGGTCACCCTAAGTAAGTTAGTCATTGTGGCTGACTAGTGCTAGCATGCTAGGACATCCAAATAAATATTGCTGCGCCACTCTGGTCTAAACAGGCACTAGTGCCCCTTCCCAATTCCATTCTACATAGACCACTAATTGTAAACAGTATGTAGGCTACTACATCTTATTTGTCATGGTGCGCTATGATTCCACTCTCTGAAAAACAAAATCAAAATGTGATTTTTTGGATACTAAAATTATATAATTCAGGAATAAATATGCCTCCACATGTCATTGACATTTTGCCTTTAGGATTACATTTTCCCCTGAAGTATATAATTGTAGTATGTACAATTTGTTAGAATTTTCTTCAGCTCCTCCGTTGAGTATCTATCAGCAGCACAACCTTAGTTTGGTTATAGTCT
The DNA here is from genome assembly GCF_027596085.1 of Anoplopoma fimbria. Taxonomy (NCBI): domain Eukaryota; kingdom Metazoa; phylum Chordata; class Actinopteri; order Perciformes; family Anoplopomatidae; genus Anoplopoma; species Anoplopoma fimbria. Next base: position 6,293,579 of record NC_072456.1, read on the forward strand.
ATTTTGTCAGCTTTCCAGTATGAACACGCCTCATATCAAAGCTTCCAAAGAAAGAGTTTGTATTATGAAATTAGTACAAAGCCTAAACGTGTCTTAGATTTACAGACTTCTTCTAACAGCGCCTAACAAGCTTTTGATCCGTCCAATCAGAGGGGGAAACTGCAAAAGCTCCTATTGTAAGAAAAAAAAAACCATTTCAGTGAGTTAGACTTGGTTCAGTGGATTCTCAGGATTATTTAGTCCATTTTTGTTAAGCCAATAAATGATCCAACAAAACAACCAGCGGTGATGTCGTTTATTTTTAATGTCTTGACTCACAGCATCCATGCCTACAGCTTGTCATCCCGCTGCAGACACACACACACACACACACACACACACACACACTGTGACTAATGAACTCATATCATTACTTGTCACACTTATAATTACCATATCTCTCTCGGTAGACTAGTCATTTCATTTCATTAATACTAACTCTAAAACTTGCAGTCTGAGTAACGCAATGACATTAACCCTTGCATTTCATGTGGTTTGCATCTGTTGCTACAGGAATCATCATAATTAGAAGACAACAACACAATCTGTGACGTTTCAATCAGTTTGTTCCTAATGACTTAATATCATTATTGTTTCTGTTTTAATTATTGCTTTGGGGTCAAAAGCACCCAGTTGCAGCCTATGTATAGTTTTAAAGGATGAAATAGAATAGATAGATAAAATGTTTGCAATGGGTCCAAATTTAAAGTATTAAACACAGATGCAGCAGACACAGATTATCTCACATGCTCTATCTATTTTGTTTCAACGCCCCCAAAATAATAAAAAAAAAAATATTCAGAGGACATGACTAATATTAACATAACTAATGATGTTTTGAGATGAAACAAGTCAACAATTTGCTATAATGGCTGTTTTTCTACAGTAGCTTATTCTGTCCATCCAGTCAGTAGTCCTGGTATGTTGAATACTGTATGTTGAGTTTAACATGTTTTTTAGGATTCAATTCGAGAAAACTTGAGCGGTTGGGCTACATGCATTATTGTTTAACGATACGATTTTTGAAACACCCCACAGAACATGACATCTCAAACAGTTTTCTTTCCCAGTGTATGTTACAGTTTGTATGGTTTAATAAAAAAACACTGTTTGGATAAGATGGTGGATGGAGAGATGAGGATAACATGTGATGTCCTGGATCTATTTGTAAAAAATGTAATGTTTAGAATTATGAGAACAAAAAAAGACTGGAAGCAACTTGATCTGCAGACACAAATTCATCTGTTCATCACAAATTACAAATTTGCCTCAAACTATCTTTATCCTCTGTCCTTCCCTCACATTCATCTGTTCATGTTGTCCGGTATTTGTGCTTTACAGCTAGTCTTCAGGTTTGTCTCAATATATAGTACAACCATGGTGGATTCAGTCATAATGCCCAAATCTGCCATTTTGGTTTATCTTTTTTTTTTAATCCATTTTCTTTTCGATTTGGAATAAACTGATTTTCATCACTTGTTAAACAGGTGCGCCAATCAAAATCTCTACAGAAGCAGGCGGGAGAGGGATTGAAAAACCATGTACAGACACAGATAAACAGACAGACACACACAAACACACACTCACACACACACATACACAGTACGATCGCAACAAACATGTTAATGCGGCAGCTTAACCTCTCTTTTATCAGCATGTGTTGTAGTTGTGCCGCTGCTGAGACAGGAAGCTTTTCGTCTTGTGTAAAAGAAAATAAACGTGGCATTTGATCTCTGTCCAAGTAGAAGATTTGTCTGTTTTGGAAACATATTGTATTCACACCTGCAATCTCAGCTCAATATGGCATTTGTTGACGGCTTACTGGCTCCTCTTTCATGGAAATCACAATGAGAAAAGGAGAAACACAGGAAAGGAAGATCTTTTCTCCAAAGCGACTGCATATGCAGTTTCTTGTCGATTTTGCAAACTGCAGGAGATTTTGGAGCTTAACATTTTGTTATCTCGACTTGTTTATACAAACTGATTCAGTTTAGTCTTTAACTGCCCAAGCCACTCACACAACGACACAAATATATGATCTCTCTTTGTGCGACATTCGATTTTCAGGCCTCTTCGATTTTTCCACCTCCCCTCCATCCTCCTCTTCTTCCTCCTCATCCTCTCCTCTTGGGTATCTGATCAGATAAACAAGCTTTGTGGCCGTTCGTTCACGGCTGGGCAACAAAAATCAATTCTACTGCTGATCAGTGTGTGGCTTCCTGCCCTCCGGAGACCACTGACTAATCCTTAATGTGAGCCATGACAATGGCCTTCTCAGTTAATCCTTGATACTAACTGCTTATTATTTGTTGTAATGGGGCCGTTATAGGAAAAAAGAACTGTAAATCTATCAGTAATGTATTTAAACATAACAAATGTGATGAAAAACAAATAATTAAAAAGATTTTCTATGTTTTTTTAATGTTCATGAACATGAGCCCAGGATCTGGTCTTTGACCCTACCGATTCTAGTATCAATACTCAAAACAAGAGTAAGTATCGATGGTATAAGTACTTTCTGACCCAGGTTGACAACTTCTTATGTTCCAGGATGCCGACCAATGGGAGGACAGAGATGGCCCCTGGACGCAGCTGGTGAAAGAGTGTAATCACTCGGGGTTCAATGTGTAGTCTGCCAAGGGTTATGAATGTTCGACCTTATGATCTCTTTATCTGAACACAGCGACCATCTCAAAAGACAAGAAAAATATCTGTTGTCTGCCACCCAGCTTTAGTCCATGGTGTAATGTAGGCCCGATTAAGCCAAGATGTCTGACCAAATCTCTGTTCTAAGCGCTAACAATTGTGGCGTTTGTGAAACCTGTTATTTGCATTTTTCAATCAGATCTAAGGGAGGAAATTCCACATTTTTTTTCGTCATTGCACTGATTGCTGGGGAAGCTGGGACGGAGTTAGAATGACTGAGTGAACATCGGGGCAAAGATTACATCAACCAGGGGAATGAGAGAGAGAGAGAAAAGTGGTTGAAGAAGCAGGTGTGTGTATTGATTGAGAGGCCCGATTGTGAGAGCTGACAGAGGAGCAGGAGGAGAAGTGAAGGGCATCTCCTCCACCATAAGTCCCAATTTGTCTCCCATTCACCTGGATCTACGATACCATCAACCACCTTTCTCACTGCTGATTAAAGACAAACGATCCACTATAGTTCCACCACGGATCAACTGCAAAATAAACACAACTGAACAAACCCCTTAAGGAATAACATCCTATTGTTTTATCTTTTCCACATTTTTATAATTTGATATTAAATGATTTATTTTTTAATTTAATAATCAAATTCATGGTGTGCATGAACTTCGGTGTAGAAACAAAGCGGTACATGCACAAGAAGGCACATGTGATGTGACACATTTCTGCTGACAACAGTATAATATTGCAAATGTGCACTGAATGCATAAGATAAGATAAGATAAGATAATCCTTTATTAGTCCCGCAGCGGGGAAATTGGCAGGCTTACAGCAGCGTAGAGTAAAGTGCACACAAGAGACATAGTAGAAGAAGACAAGATAAAAAAATAAAAAATGAAAATAAAAAAAACAAGTATTATAAATAAGCAATAAAAAAAAAAACAGTAGAAAAACAACAATAACTGAAATATTATATTTACAGACAGAAAAAAAATGTTTTAACTATTTTAACTTTTTTTAACTATTATTGCACAGTGTAATGTGTAATGTATTGCACAGGTTTTTATTGTCATGATGCCTGCCTTAAGGTAGATTCAGTGAACAGATGGAGCGGCAGTTTGAAATTGGTTATTGGGCCCCTTTCCAGCCTGTCCCGTCCTTTGTGGGAGACCGTCCCACTAGGTCTCATGGAAAAGCTTTAGGGAGCCCCTGTGTCCTGCTCTTTTACAGAAGAGCGGCAGTTAAAGGTGCAAGATTTGGGATTGGAACCTTTTGATTGCCTCTCAACAGCTCTCCATATGTCGACGGCGAACCGACAGCCCACAGCTAACGGTGGCAACAGTGCTAACTGAGTAAACTACGGCGAAGGTTTGTTTACGTGAGGGGGAACTATATCGTGGGTGCCATGTTTCCGAAACAACGCTGTCGGTCGGGACGGTGAACAGTGCAGATCGTTGGCAGTGAGCTAACCAATGGGGCACGCTCACATGCACTTAAAGCACGCACAGGCAAACCCGGCTATATCAACAAAGCAAGGAGAAGCTCTGAAAACAACACAATCAGAGGGGGAGGGGCTTCACTCATTACTCCGCTATATCTTTACATATGAAGTATTTGTTTGCTGCTTGATTTATGTTCGGAATGTTAAATATAGCTAATTTAATCAACCGGGCAGCTCTTATCCTTGAAGTCTTTTTATCTTGTTAAAGCGGAAAAAATACAGCTTGAAAACACTTCTTATTAAGCATAAATCTCACTTTAAGGAAAAATGAATTAGAAATAACATAAATAAATAAACAAACAAATTAATAAACAATATAATAGGCTACAAATACCATCAGAACTATGAATAATCAGCCCACACTCTGGAACTAAATCCTTGCATTTTTAAAACTACTGATTTATTATGTTATAAATGGACTTTATTGACTATTTATAGGATCTCTGGCAACCATATGAAGCACCTGAGGGGTAAATGACGTATTCATTTTTTTAATCCCTTGTCATATTAAACTGGTAAGTAAGATCATGTAGCCTATCTCTTCAAAACAACTTAATCTGTCAATAAAAAAGTGTTTGGTTTCGTTTTTTAAAATGAATAAGAAAATTAATCTATATCCAGCTATCTTGTTCCAACGGGATATTTTTATCATGTTTAGTGAATGTGGCCACATTCCTGTTGCATCCTCCGGTGTATTGAGGTTTATGAACAAATCAACTGTCAGGTCTCTGTAGAGTAAAAAAATAAATAAAACCTGTATTGGTATTTTATTGAAGCACTAGAAGGCAAACACGGCTCCACAGACCACAGCTAATCCCTCATCACCACATATCTCTCCTCCCTCTGCCATCCCTCCATCCCTCCACTCACTTTAATGTTTTTAGCTTAGCTTCAGGCCTCCATGCACAAAATCAATATGATTAGTTGGACGGACCTGTGACCACACGTGTACTCACACACACACACACACACACACACACACACACACACACACACACACACACACACACACACACACACACACACACACACACACACACACACACACACACACACACACACACACACAATCACTCTTAGAAAAAATAGAAGCAGGAAAACACAGTGAAGTATGTAGGCTCTGAATGGAGATAAGCAGACTTTGAATTGCTATCAGGTCTTCTGGAGAGAGTGAACATGAAAAAAAAGAAGTTAATGGCAGTGTTTTCTCTCTCTTACACACACACACACACAAGCACTGATATACACCATGTTCTGTGTACTTAATTATGTGTCCTTCACTCTGATAAAAGTGTCTGTTAGGAACCCAGGAGACGCAGGCCCAGAATCCATCACTGACATTGTCGCCTTCTGCTTCCTGGAATTGTTTAAAGATTTCCCGGCAACACTGCTGCTGATGCCAATTGGTTTTTAAAAGACTGCAGAAACTAAAGCTGATCACATAGAAAAACATCACACATGGATAAATGTGGATACGTCTATATATCTGCAAATTTGCAGCTCAGGTGGTTCTGTTCTTACGTTGTCTGATATTTAACTCCAGTGAAAAATGTATCACTGAGACAGTTTTCTATTCAAATAAATTATTTTTCGCAAAAATGTAGTACTAAAAAAATCCATTGACAGTCCGACCATTAACATTTGGTGGACAATACCTTTTATTGTTGCCACAACTGATTTTAGAAAGGCCCCTGCACACTGAAGCTGTGTGTGGATGTGTGCGTGCAGCTGGAGGGTAAATGTACAAGGAAGAGATTGACTTTGGAGCAAAAATATAATTTAGGCTAAGAGAGAGATTTCGCAGCAAAAGACAAATTGTGCAGGTCGGAGTAAGATGAAAGAAGGATGACGTCAAATAAAGGTTTCACACATTCGTCTCTTTCCTCCATCACTCTTATATTGACTCACAAAAACACACACACACACACACACACACACACACACACACACACACACACACACACACACACACACACACACACACACACACACACACACACACACACAAACATATTTGAGATGTTGCTAGTAATGTTGTCCATTTGTCTCAGTGGCCAGTCCTGTCACTGTGTCATCAGAGGACAATCCCAGCATGCTCTGCTTTAGTCCCTTTGGCTTAATGTAGTTGGACTTGTATGTGTGAGTGTGTGTTTGCGTGTGTGTGTCACGAGAAGACTATGATGAAATACCACACACCGGTCATTGCCTTGGCAGCACTCTTGGTCTCATCATCTTAGGCTTATGTGTGTGTGACTGTGTGTGTGTGTGTGTGTGTGTGTGATGGTTATTGCATGAGGACAGCAGGGATGAGGGACAGGGGATGTAATCAGCTGTCGAGTGCGATGCAGGACAGGGCGCCTTCCTCTCTTTCACACACACACACACACACACACACACACACACACACACACACACACACACACACACACATTCTGTAGATGAGCGCATTCTGACAGATCTGCATGTGTTTAGATCACACACACACACACACACACACACACACACACACACACACACACACACACACACACACACACACTCGTGGATGCATACACCTAAACATTTTCAAACATCATACATGTACATGTGTAAAGGCACACTGGCCTGATATATTGGACAAAACCATTTGAAGATGTAAAACTAAACTATTAATAATAAATAAAAAAATCAACATGTAAAGGGATGACCAAAATGTGTTAAATTTAACATGTAATCAAAGACCTATATACAGTGTGTGTACCTTTTATTGAACCTTTTGTCATTTCGTTTTTGGTTAAATAGGTTGTCTAGCTTACTGCATGTGCAGTTAGAGGTTAACACATTTCGGGAAGAGTTCAAAACATGTTCATCTAGTTCAGGTAGTGTTTGAGATAGTAGTTGTATTTCTGGCTTCTGGTGATGTTGGATTGGCGAAGAAACCGTTCTTTTTGAACGACACAAAAAGCGGGATTCAAGCGGGAGTGAAGCCAAAAAACTGCTTCTTTATGGTGCATGTGTGGTTGTGCATAACGGAAAATCCCCAATAAAAATATATTTTAACGCGTTTTTGACGACGGCCACTTATCACAGGATGGATCTATCTTGTAGAGATGCGAATCTGACAGAATTCTAAGTGTAATCTGAAAAGACAGCTGTTTAGATCACACAAATATCAAGCTGTATATGTATTTTGAATTTATTCACTAAATTCCGCTCACTGGGTATGGAAGGCGAGGAAATAAAATCAATTAATCAATACATAGGCCTACCAACACGGTTGATATCTGCCCATGGAGCCGACATGAAAACTATTTTGGTTCTGTAGACCCTCCTTAGCTTGCTGCCCCCGCGACCCGGCCCCTGATAAGCGGAGGAAAATGGATGGAATGGATGGATAGATGTCTGCAGTCAGTCCAGCCTGATGGAGGCAGGTTAGTGAGCCGCTGTCCACCCAGTTTACAAGGAGCTGCTGCTTACAGAAGGGCAGAGGCGTTTATCAAAGACGGGGTCAGTGTGGATTGGATGACAGACCGCTAACCCGCTGCTCATGGCTCTCTACGTCTCAACTTGGCCAGTTGGGAGTTAGAATGTGTTGTTTATGAGAACACTCGGAGTGAGAATTTAGATGCACCACAAGACCCAAAAGCCTAAATGGGTTGGTTCTCTGGTGGGGTTACTTAAAATAATGTATTCTCATCACTATTGACTTCCTCGTTATTTTTGATCCGTCAAGACACCCAAGCGTGAAATTCACTTGCGAAGCATGCAAATGCCTGTATTTATTGACTGTAAATATATCTAATGATACATCTCATGTGATGTTCCATTTTTTTTTTAATGTATATACAGTATGGCAAAACTTTTCTTTGATATTTGTTTCTGAAGTGCTTTCAGAGGAAATGCTGTATACAGTACGAGTGGACACAATGAGGTTCTGAATGTTTTAAAGGCTCAAGACCTTTTCTATCTTGTTTTTGTAATAGTCCAGTTTGGCAAAAAGTCTCTCTGGGTTGGAGGCCATCATGTGATGTGCAGTTCTAACTGTGGCTTTATGCCAAAATCACTGCTGACACTTTTAATACTAACCAACTGTAGTGTTGCCATCAAGTCAACATTTCTGTTGTCCAACACTTTGGTACATTAGGAAGATGCTGTGAAATGTAAAGTAGATACTCATGGACCCCAGAGGATTATCCCTTTCAGTTTTCCAGAACAAACTGCACATTTTTTTTGCTGATGACAAATCCATTCTCAGCTCTATATGAGGTTGAGATGTAATGCCATCTTAAATGTGTGGTTTCTCTGTGGACCTTTAATGGTTTGAGACTATTTTTATACAGCGTACTTCAGGTCCACTGCTTCCCCAGAGGGCAAGGTCAGTATTAATTATCACCAACTTAATGATTCTGAGTTTTCAAACAGGCCTTTGACCTTCACTCTGCCGGCAAAACCCACACTGTCACATGATGTTCCCGCTTCGTCCATTAACGCTTGATTGGGGCCACGGAGAAGGCCTTGACAGAGGGCTGACAGCACTGTCACACTCTTTAAATCACAGGCAGAACGACTCGTCTCTTAGTTAAAGTCAAAGATTTATCTTAATACATGATTAATACAATTATTGCATCATTTGGTTTCATTTTTGAAAGCAATTTCCCGTTATGAATAAAAAAAAATCTCACACGTTAACGTGTTTCCGCTGATATCTGTGTCTCCTCCGGGATCAAAGCTGCCATCTGATCCGCGTAATGGAAAATCTTTACAGGCCTCCAAGAGGTGTGATCACACACAGCCCCAAGAAACACCCCAATGAAACTACAGAGCCTGATATTAAGTCTCTCGGTGAGATCACACATCAGCAACAGCTCAATGAATCCACAGAGGCTGGACACACACAAACACACACACACAGTGTAACAGTAGTCAGCCGTAAAAACCCAGCTGAGATTGGATTAGTTGTAATACAATCAGATTTCTCCCCACACTGACCACACTGTGAAATTACATCCAATCGAGGTTACCACTGAGGGACGATCCACGGGTGAACAAAACACACACACACCTTGCTAAAACACGTCCCCGACTAAACAGCAAAGTGAGGAAAAAAGTGAAACATCACGGAAAGAACCATCTTTTATCGGATAAAACGTCTTTCTTTCACACTCACACATTTTCATTAAAGCTTTCAGTGACTCACAGGAGCTCCCATAATGTCCATGTGAATCCTATCATCAGCTGAACAATGACACACTACATGTCTCCATTTGCACCTCTTGGACCATAGCGGTCTGTGCGGGATTCGGCGCGGACCGAGCTCTGTCACACACACACACACGCACGCACACACACACACACACACACACACTTGAAGAGCTTGATAACAGGCCTATGAATCACACCGAAATCCCATCAGCAGCCGAACAAAGCCGCGTCTCAATTTGCAACCTCTGGACCGTTCCATTCGGCGCAAGGTGCTGTAAAGATGCATAGGGTCAGCTCTCCATCAGCCCCGGCGCCGCAGACACGTCGCCCGCAGCTCATTCCCCAGGCCCTATTCATGGCTTAATGGCAAATTCAAGAGGGATTCGCAGCCACAGATTCAGAGCCAGCCGTGGCCTTGAATATGGAGTAATCTGACTGTCTTCGCTGCGTCCTGCACAACCTAATGCTCCGAACATAATGGGTACCAGAGTGGCTGAATGCGAATGTGAGTCTGTGAATGTGTGTGCCGATGTTTGATGTGTGTGACCCTGCTTTGTAGAATCCTTTTAAAAGACTACTACTGAACATCACTACTGTATGGAGCTTCATGGAGCTGTACATTCACATCATAGCCATATAGGATGCCCTCTCTTTAAACAGCCTGTACCATTTTCAAAAGAATCCTGTATGTAATGTGATTTAATAGCAAAGGCACTGTGAGATGTCTTGGATAATCTCTGGTGTTGCTGGGTCATTGAAGTATACAACTGTCTCTCAATACTTTATGATTACTTCCATCTGTGGCTCTCAGCTCAAAGCCCATTGATTCCTACTGAAGATTCTTCCTTTTTCCATTTTCCTTTTTCTGTTTTAAAACAAGCTCAGTAGTTTTTTGCAAGTGTACTCAAACAGGAAAAAAATAGTGCATTTGTTGGGGACTATTTTCTGTTTAATCCACATTTGGTGCTCTAGTGTGTATTTTTGGGGCAGCAGCACAATGTATGTGGGATTGAGTCAAAATAAACTACACTGTTTGAGTTCATGTAAATGAAGGAATGTGTCACCCAGTGCAACAGTGGCCGTTTTTGGGACCGGAGGATCTTTTTTATAGATCTAAGAATATCCCCTTTTTCATTGTGTCCGCAACAAAAGAAATAGGAACATTGTAGTTAGCTTCTAATTTCAGTGTAGGTAGCTACTAAATGCATCACCGGCAGCCGGCATTTAAAAAAATTAATTCTATTTGAGTAACAGAATGTTTTTTAGAGAACGAACTATGAAGCATATAACACAGCAAAATGATTAAATGTGTTTAAAAATTGACCGGCAGAGTTTAAAGAAAATTACAAGCCCTCACAATGTAACAAATAACTCAAGGACTAGGAGGGGAAGTTGAAGGGGAAGTTGTTTGTGTTTATATGTGTCCACGTGTCTGAATTGCACATTCTGGTAGGAGAAAATGAGGCCAGCAGGAAGCCAAGCCAATCTAGCATCAACTCACTGTCATTTGTCACTGTCTATCCTCAGCTGTCAATCATCTTGGCTGCATTTGATCGACAGGAGCAGAATAGAGGGTTCAAATAACCCTTTAACATGAGCCCAACTAAAAGGTGTGGACAGCAGGTCAGCTGACATGTGAAAACGTTAACACCACCAAGGTGCGCACATACACACAAACACACACTGGCGAATCATGTAGAAAAACACACCGGGGATGCTGGGTGTAAAATTGCCCCATGAGTTCCTTTAGTGTTTGCTGTGTGATAGATGGTGTGAAGCTCCACACAGGCAGACATGTGCAATCCTGCAGCACATGCCGGCCTGATGAAGTGCATGCATCATCATAACACACACACACACACACACACACACACACACACACACACACACACACACACACACACACACACACACACACACACACACACACACACACACACACACACACACACACACACACACAACGTAGACATCAGAGTCGAGGGGTCAGATATCTGATTTGGGATGGCCGAAGGCTCATTAGACAGCCATCACACACACACACACACACACACACACACACACACACACACACACACACACACACACACACACACACACACACACACACACACACACACACACACACACACACACACACACACACACACACACACACACACACACACACACACACAAATCTAAGATCATCACGACTTTCTACTGTCCTCACATGGACGTTTTTCCATTGACCAGTTATGGCTTTTTCTTCCATTCTCAATAGACCTCTTATGGCCCATCTGGGTTTTCTACATCTCATTGTGTCTTCTTCTGTCCTCACAAAGCTTTTTACCGACTCATCGTAGCTATTCATTGTGTTCATAACCTTCTTCTGTCCCCACAAAGGTTGTTTTACAGCCAATCATAGATTTCTTCTGCCATTGAAAAGTCTTTCTAGTCTTGGAAACTGTCCAATTACGTCCAACTCCAACTGTCCAATTACGGCTTCCGACTGCCTCATCATGGCTTTCCACTGTTCTTAAAAGACTTCTATTGTCCCAACAAGGCTTTCTCTTGTCTTCACATTGCTTTCTTCTGTCCCATTGTGGTCTTCTACTGTCCTCAGAAGGCTTGATTTAGATTACGGGTTTCTATTGTCCATGATGGTCTTCTACTGTCCTCATAAGGCTTTAGCCATTTCAGGAGTTTCTATCATTCATAATGGTCTTCTACTGTCCTGATAAGGTTTAAGCCAAATCATGAGTTTTCTATTGTTCATCCCGGTCTTCTACTGTCCTAGTATGCTTTGCTACAGCCAGATCATTGTATTGTATTGTCCATCAAGATCCTCTGCTGTCTTCACATTGCTTGCTACAGTCCAATTATGTTTTTTGTCTGTCCCATCATAGGGTTCTGATGTCCTCACAATGTTTTCTACTGTCTTCATAAGGGTTTCTACTGTGCTTTATGTGTTCACAAGCTTTCAAGCGTCCCTTTTTGCCATTTTTATGAGGCTTTTTTTGTCGCTTTGTGGTTTTCAACTGTCCTGGTGTGATGTCCTTCTGTCTTCACAAGGCTCTCTATACTCCAATCTGGTGCTCTGCCGTCAGAAAAAGGTTTTCTACTGTCCAATCCTGGATTTATGTTGGCACAACGCTTTCTACAGCTTTCTACAGCGTTCCTCCGTGTTTACTAGTTTTATTTAGTGTCCCACTGTTATTTTCTATTATTTAGTTGTCATAGGAATAATCGTAATGTCATGTCTGCATTCATCAATGTTTGCGAATATATATACAAAGACTCTTGGAAAAACAATTATTAGTAAACACATTTTGTACGATGTAAGAACAGCATCGAGAACAATACACATCCCTGAGCCTCCTTCATCCTGGCTTTGTTTCATAAGGAATGAAGTGCCAGCTGTGACAAACAAACATGAAACAATAACGGAACAAAGCACAGAGGAGCAGGGAGGGTAAAGTACAACTGTCGGCAGATGAAAAGGAAGTTTGGAGGGTAGGATGAAGGGAGACACTGAGGGACGGACATGAGGAGAGCCACCACTGTCATAACTGACACAGATGTTTACAAGTCCCACTGCATAATTAAACATATGGGCCTCCTGCACCTCAGTTTATGTATACACACACACAAACACACACACACACACACACACACACACACCACTGCGAATTAATGCACATACACATTAAATGTATTCCCTCCTCAATGTCTTTGTTTGGAGGATTGAGCTTTACGTACGGAAAGCCATGATTCACTCTGATCAGACGACAGCGGTGTAGATGGTGAGATTGAAAACAAAGAAACGAGTTTCAGGAGGGAACAGTGCAGACTTCAAATTAGGTCGCTACTATTTTTCCTTTGCTTCCCTTGTATGTGTGTGTCGGACGCTGCAGTACAGTAGTGCCAATTTCCCCAGGGCTGGCTCAATATGCCTCTTTTATTGTTATGACCTATTAAACCCCTATGATAGAGGAGGCTGAGCTGGAGCTGGCATCTGCTTACCACACACACAGACACACGGAGCCTCATGCCCCAGGTGCATATTGGGGCTAAGTTAACCAAGCAGGCCATTTGGTGTGGAACAAATAACATTCTCTCAAAAGGTCAGAGCAATTTAAGAGTCTTTTTTTTATTGTTTTTCTGTGATGGCCCACAGCTGTGGTAGGCAAGGCTTATGCAACTTTTATGTGCTGCAAAGGTGAACTAGTGGTGCAGCGTGGGCAGTATGTTGCACAGGTTCACCGAATCAGGAGGACTAGATTAAGACTCTTTAAACTGGCAGTCTGCTAAGGTCGTTTGACTGGTGCACTCATGACACATAGATGATAGATGTATAGATAGATGATAAAATGTAATGGCATTTTGCCAGCATGCCTGTCGGATGGCTCCATTATGTGCGCAACAATGGTTAATGTATAACAACGTGTTCCAATGCAAGAAACAATGGCAAGCTTGATGAGAACAGTAGAAGGCTACAATAGTCAGCAAAAGGCAATATGGGACATTAGAGGGTCTAGGAGACTAAAAATCTATGATGAGGCTGGGAAAAGATTATTTTTGGTGAGGGAAGAAAATCACAATCGGAAAATAAAAAGCCTTGTAGAGGCAGTGGGATGTTTTTTGATGACAGTACAAAGACACATATGGACCGAGATGTGACAGCGGAAGAGTCACGTGGGCACAGCAGAAAGCCTTACAAGGACAGGTGGAAGCCATTATGGGGCTGTAGTTAACCTTGTTAGGACAGAAGACAACCACAATGGACAGTCTTGTGAAGACATTTGATATCTGTGATTTGTCTGTAGAAAGCTCCTTGAGAACAGCAGAAGGACAGAAAGACACATTGTGACACGGTGGAAAGCCTCAAACTGTTAAAGTAGATAGCATTGTAAGGACAGTAAAATGATACCGTAGAAAGACTTGTTAAGATGGACTAAAGCAATGATGGGAAACCAGGAAACCTTGTACGGACTCTAGAACTCTATTATGGGGTTACAGAAAGCATTTGTCTGTATGCCCAAAAACGCATGTGACTCATAATAGCGTTTCAGCAAATCTATGAGCAAGAGGATTAAAGTTGGAGGTGCCATATTATAAGGAAGTCGCATGTCCCAATTGATTACATACTGCACGCAACTGTACGAACTTTGTATGGGCCGCTGCAATATGTACTAAAAGTTTTTTGGAAAAGTTAACAATTTGGAACGCAAGTAAACTTGGTGGACGAAATAAAAAAAGATTTAAAATATTTAAAAAACATTTCTTTCTCCAACATATCAGGTTTTTAAGTGGTTTATTTAAAAGTTCAACCAGTGACTAAGAAGTGAGACTTTACTGACAGGGAATTAAATTATCGCAGTGACGTTTGGCTGTGAAAACGTTTGGCTGTGAAAAAGGCAAGAATAACCATGTAGGGGGCCGCTGTGTCAGCCTCTACATGACAGATGGCTGCTTAACTGGGAGGCTCAGGATTACATTTGTAAACACACAACTACCGTTGTTGGTTATGTCAAACACTGTCCTCCGCTGGAGCAAAAGTCTGGTCGAACAGAAAGTCCTCTCCTCTCTGGTTACATAAAAGAACCAGCAGTGAGGGTTTATGTGAGGTGAACCGTACTCACGTGTCTTCCGACTAGATTAACCCATAATGCCTACATAATTAAGCCTCAAGTGGATATACGGTGTTCGCTCCTTTTGAATTCACATGGGGAATGTACTCGTACTGCATGTATGTGCATCCATGCATATACGTTACTCTCTCAAGGCCTACAACCCTTTGTGTCTTCATGCAGATTACATGCTTCAATAAAGACCAACACCCTCAGCTGCTATAGGTCGGGTCACTGTATTTTCAGGGTGTCTGCTAACCCTTGTTTTTTACTATTCCCAGTTTTTTTTTTTTATTTCTATAGATTTTTCTCGTTGGATATTTATCTTGTTTTGTTCCTTTGTTGTATCATTTTTTTTATATTTGCAGATAAACCTGAACACCTTAAAATGCACAATGTCTAGTTTCTAAAGCACCCCAAAGTCAGCTGTCCTTCCCCATGAATAAAGATGTGATGTGAGTGATGGTGACAGAGACAGCCTGACAACTTTGTTCCACTCAATGCATTTTTAATGTAGCGATATCTGTGTTGAATCTGTACGTGAGGGATACGATTGAGGAAAAGATTGAGTAAAG
Source organism: Anoplopoma fimbria (assembly GCF_027596085.1). Lineage (NCBI taxonomy): Eukaryota > Metazoa > Chordata > Actinopteri > Perciformes > Anoplopomatidae > Anoplopoma > Anoplopoma fimbria. Next base: position 6,309,136 of record NC_072456.1, read on the forward strand.
GGGCCATAACTGCTGCTCATGTGAACAGACAGAAGGCCGAAAGTGATTTGATGTATGCGATGTAATTTAAAAAGGTGTCAGAGAGAGAGAGAGAGGGGGAGAGAGAGAGAGGCTGGACTCAAAAGGCCGTCACTAACGTGTCGACCAACTCACCGAGGAAAGACAATGAGAAGGGAGGGAATGAGAGGACGGCTAAACAAAGAGCGGATGAGATAAGCAAGCTGCTGCTGTGAAGAGATAAAACAAAGAGTGGATGGATGGATATTTTCCACTTGCATGTACACAAAGGAGAATAAAGAATGTTTGTCTATATATGGACATAAACATTAACCTCTGTTTCTTTGTTGTTCATTTTGTGTTTCCCTCCGAATGTTGAGCAAGGTTACGTTGTTGAATGTTTATTAATTTGCATTATCTGTGATGTCAAAGTGATTCTGAATCAAGACTTTTAGCTAACATTTCCAGTTGCCCCCTTTGTTTGGGTAGAGGAATCAAGACCTGGTTTGTTAAATGTCATAAACATACGACTCCACTTAACAAATGAAGAAATGCGTTTTGTTTTAGCAGTATGGAAGAAAAAACATTCACTGTGTCGTTAAAACCATTACTTTATTTATGAGGAGAGCAGCAGTGTTTGTGACTCCATGAGATGATTAAACAGGGGCTATGTGGGGATAGATGTTTGTCTGTGCATGTGTCAGAGGAATGGGCACTATTAGTCTCTGGACTGAACAGACTGTGGCCGGGATCCAACTCCTCCCTCTGCTTCTATTTTGCTGCTGCACCAGTAAAACTGGAGCCTGCAATATTTAATTGACTTTGGAAAATATGTGGCGTAATAAAATATCCAGAAGCTTCAGGCGCCCGTTTTCTCCAGAGCAATCTGAGCATCCATTTTCTTTATTTTCCAACAAAACACCTTCTGTTCCAGACCCATTGCTTTAAATAAGGGCTGAAAATAGTAGGAGTTGTTGGCAATAATCAAAGGGGAGATTTCTCTCCAGGTAGAAATGTACCATACAATATTAATTTTATGATTAAGGAGGCCAGAATGTCCCAATGTGGCAACAACTCATTAAAGAAGATTCTTAAAAGGTGCTTTTTACACCAAATGCCAGTGGAAAGTTTCAATACCTGCATTTTCATTAAAACTGAGCATCTGCTGATGGAGAATGTGTAAAATTGTCAAAAGCTATAGAAACTGTTTTTTTCTTTTAAAGGCTCAGTCATTTCCAAAAACAGCTGGTTAATGTAGTTTTTTAGCAAACATACAGGAGGAATTAGTGTATGTTTTGGGGACTTTTTTCAGTGATGGTTAATCCACATTTGGTGCTCTAGTGAGTATTTGTAGCAGCAGGATGGTGTATGTGGGATTGAACATAAAGTACAGTGTGTGTGTTCATAAGAAGTATGCCACCCACTGCAACAGTGTGACTCATCAATGTAACGGAGGTATATGGCACATATAAAGAAGAGCTATACAGACTTGTTAGTGGGATCAATTCATTGTTGGTTTTGGAAAATAGATTATTTCAAATAACTAGAAAAGTCATTTCCATTGCAGCCTTCTGCCCACCACGATCAAAATGACACCGTCACAAGTTTCACAAAGTAAATGAAAGAATATAAACCCACTGTGGGGAATACTATCAAAGCATGATACCTGACAACACATATACATGGTTTGCATCAATGGGTTTAATCTAACATTGAACGATAAAAACCTACACTTTAGATATCTGTGGCAGGACTCACGATAACCCTATTGTATCAGCTATAAATATGGCCTGTTCGTTTTGAATACTTTTTTTCTTAGCTATTGTTCACCGAGTAGTTTTTTTTTTTAACAGTTGGCCGATTAATGTAAAAATCAAATCTTTGAAAAGATCATTCACCCTGCTATCCAAATGAAAAGCCTGTCAGCTTGTCTTTCCTTAAAAAACCCTCTTTCTAAACGCTAAGTGCTGCTCTGCTGAGATCCCACAGCTCAGATTTAGCTATTAAATTCTAGGGATCAAGTTGAGGTGTTTGGGTCTTGTGTTGCATGTGCCTCCACACGTATCAGATGTCCCTGGGTCATGATGTCATGCTGGTGTCTCCTAGAGCTCTATTGATCCGTTTATCATCTCTGCAAGCGCGCGGTGGAGTTGAGTAGAATCGACCAGTGCGCCGTTAGCGGAGGCTAATTGCTTGTCCCGGCTTCAGTTATGAATCCAATACAACCACTGTTTGTGTAGATGGGAGAGAGATGGTAAAACCTTGAGAGAAAGAGATGGATTGACCATACAAGCCTGTCTGGGATAATGTAATCTGTGTCGACTGGTGCTCAGGAACTCGTCACAAGGGTCACATCCATCACTCGTGCTGCACTAGCGGGCTAATGGAGTCAGCCCTCATTTAAGGGAGAAACCATTAGTGTTGTGCATGATGTGCATAAGGACATCTTAAATATTGTTAATTCTCCCACTTTACCAAAGTGAAAAGCGGCTGGTTGGAGACAGAGGTTACAGAAAGGGGAGTTGTGTATCAGCAGCAATTTTAAGGAGGTGGTGTCCCCGCAGATCATAGCCAAAAATGCTCCATCACCGTGGTTGAGCTGGGATTTGTGAGTGTAAATGAGGCGTGATGTGCACAGGGATCTGGAAGCTGTGTGGGTTCTGGTTGTGAGAAAAGTGAGAAAACAGGAGCCAGAGAACAGCTGCAACCAGGCTAACATCAACATTCACAGAGAGGGCTTTTGCAGCCACAGTGGGATCAGCTGGGCTGATGCCGAGTGAACTCCGATGTTCCATGAGATCTCAACAAAAATAAAAGCCAAATGCGTTCATTAAAATTTCCTAAATGGGGTAATAAAATCTTTCAGTGGAGGCTGTTTGAGCAAAGTGTAACACCCCATTAAGTTTGCTAGAGCACCTCTATGATCAGAATGCTAAAAGTCTCCGTGTGATGTTTTCAAGCAAACAGTCATTTGGTGTGCCTTGAATTTTATTTTCTATTGCGCAACCAAGGTGGGGTTCAGGCCACCAAAAAACACCTCAAGCTGCTCTCAAGTAACAATCACAGACGTTCTCACATGAAAGATTTTGAATCGAAAGGCTGATTGGGGAGGAGATTTGGACGTGAGAACCGATCAGAACAATTCTGTTCCAGTCCGGGTCAGTTGCTGACAGTTGGGAGGTAAATTCAAACAATATGTGATGAGAAAGGATTCTATGTGCTTGTCTTCCAATCCAAATACTGTTTCTCTTGTTATCATCATTTTAAACTTTTGTTGACATTTACAACTGAAATCGGGACAACCAAGAGAATTAATAATAAAAAGAACACTGGTCAAAAGTGCAACTAAACCGCAAACTGCACTGTAATCCACCTCATTATTTCCCCAAAACGTTGGGGTGATGAACATAATCGCTGCCTGGATTATGTTCAGAGGCAATGTTTCGGTCCAAGGGGTCACATCCTGAGTCCTGACTGTGGTTTGGTTTAGGCAACAAACGCACTTGGAAAAGGTTAGGAAAGATTGTGGCTTTGATTAAATGTTATAAATGTGTTGTATCATTGAGGACTATATCTATATTAAACCGGACATGATCTTTCCCTCACCATAACACGGTGTTGTGTGTGCCTAAACATAACCATAAATAGCTTTATAATGCTGTAGTCTCTTCAAGCAGATATGTTATGGCAGAAAACAAATGAAATGCTTTGTCAGGGATTCTTTTACTGAAGTGATAAACATTTTTTTGCAATATTTGACAGATAAGCTACTTTGCATTTCCTCATTTAATAAAATAACTGAATTATGTTGACATTATATTTCCTTAGTATTTGCTGTTGCAAATTAGTTTTATAGGAATATAACTTCTTTTCCACATCCCCTATTCAGAGTCAGGATTTGTTTCTGCTTCGTACCCCTTTTCTGTGCAAATTGCAGCATAAATTAGCCATGGAAACACTGCGATGAATGCTTGTTTCTGTTTTGTTACAGGAACACTCGAAAACTTGTATTCTCATAGGATTTCAGCTCCTAGTTTCTGAGAAATCAGGTTTTCTCTGTCAGTCTGGTATGGATCCAAATACTACAATACCCATGACACTCTGCCGTTGGGAGCCAGTCAGGCACATCAGTCAGAGCTGAAGTAAATTTAAAATGCTAATTCATCCCAAATTGACCCAGAATTTGTAAGTGAAGTGATTCAAACTGCTGAATTTTTTATCAGATTTCAACAAAGTGTAATATTTATCCTCAGCCTGCAGTTTGTGGCGCACATAACAGTTTTGGGGAAAATACGGATCCGTAAAGAACTTGACAAATACCATAAATATGCAGATTTCTTTGTTAACTTTTTCCCTTCCCTGCCCTAGTGTGCCAGTATCTATGGTGCTGAATAATAAAATAAGGGTGGAGAGCTGTACACGTCACTGAGCATTAGCTGGGCTCAGAGGCACAGTGCACAGACTCTATCCGGAGCACCATGCACACACCCAGTGAACGCCCAGGCTTGAACGCGGCCCAACGTTAGCGTGACTGCTGTCAGAGTTCAGGAGTGGAGCAGCTGTGGCAGCACTTTAATGAGAGTGAGTCAGAGCTGCAGGAGGACAGAGGCTGGGCACAGGGCAACCTCACTGCTCTTATAGTCCAGCTGTGGACACCGTGACATGTCACCAGATCCACTTAATGATCATTCAACATGTATCAGGAGCCAGCTCAAAGAGTAGTTTGTTCTGGCCTTTCATGGAGAGAAAATATACTGCTATATATATATATATATATTTTATTTATATATATTTTGGCATTAAAGCAATCACTTTGTAGACATACAGTATTATAGCAGTGGAGACGTTTAAAACAAATCAAAACATTCTTGTTCTGGGAAATTTAAGATGTGACTCACACATCTTTGCGATCTAGAATAAATAAGCCTGTTGAGAATAAAACTATTTACACTATTTTCAACAATTGAAACCAGAAGGATTTCTTTCTGATACCATCTGTTTATACACTGATGCCCTTCAGTGAAGTGTAAAAGCATTGGATGAACACCAAATAAATTCACCTCTGCCAAGAAGCTCACTTGTTTGATCCTGTTTTTTTAGTAAGCGGAATATCTCAAAAACTACTTAACAGATTTCTGGGAAATATTGCACATACCTTTTACCGACTGAGCGTCATAGGAGGCAACCTGTTTATTGCTATGAATTGTGCTCAGTGGCGCGTGAAGCAAAACAGTCTGACTTCCAGGTATAAAACTGACATGAAATTACTGGGATCTTGAACATTATGGGGCCCATATAGCAAGCGCACTAACGTTTCCTTTAACCCCGCCCCCAGCCCCATGTCCAGCCCCGTTCTCGGGCCCATTCACATGAACAGAGGAAATAAATAACTCTGAATTTGGCTATTATTGTTTTTACAACTTTTAAGACCTAATGACCTTATTTACCTTAAAAACATACTTTTCGAATTTATTTTTGGTTCCAATGGCATCACGTGACGGACAGGGAAGTTGTAATTCCACTGTCTAAAATTTGCTTCAAAGCCCAGCACTCATTCTGGGGACTTGAACTTGCTCCCCTCTCTAAATCACATGGAGACTCATTAGAATAAAAGGCCGCCCTCTGAGTTTTTCCACCCACAGTCGCTGGTGGTTTCTCACTAGCCAATCAGAGCAGATTGGTCTTTTTTGGGAGGGGGGATTAAAGAGACAGGCATTAAAAAGAAGCACTTCAGAGGGAAAATACATGTGTATTCAGACAGACAGTAGGGGGGAAAATGGTGCTTTTTAAACATCATAGTGTTATACATGATCTAGTGAAACCCCCAAATACAAGTATAAGACTGCAAATGAGCATGATATGTAAAAAGTTGACCGTTTTTCAATGGACAGTTATTAATATTTATTCGCTAAGATGGAAGACAAGCAACAGATGAGACAGAGATGTCAATCAAAAACAGTCCCACAAGTAGATCTCATCATGCAAAATAAGTGTAAACACCTGTCGGGTTGAACCAAGGGTGTTTATGGTTTTTAGGGCACTTAAACAACAAGTTCAGCTTTAAACAATCAGACAGGTCACAAGACACATAACAACTGAACTACACAAACAAATAAAAACTATTTCTTAGATTCTTTTTGACCTCAAATGATTAATAGTTTCATTAGAGACAAAGACAAATCTTAACTGGGCTCTTGTAAACAAAAAAACAAGATATGACATTTTGTTTCTGTTCATTTTCATAAAGACTGCAGCATTAACATTTACTAATCTCTATATTGGTTGTCTGGAAAAGGTTGCGGAACATGAGCAGTCACATTAATTTGGTTGTTCATATGACCAATACGGTTGGATAATAAAAGCTGATTGTAATGGAAGCAGATTTTATTTTGATTTGTGTTTAACTTGAAGAACAGCTGTTGTACC